>NW_015542382.1:299849-338261 GCF_001515605.1 Sinocyclocheilus anshuiensis
TGTAGTTTTGCATTGTTCGGTCTTGATTCCAAAAGCCTTTTGTGTGGAGCCCAAAAGCTTTTATTTCCAAATCAGTCACTGCTTGCGTTGCTTTGGAATCAGTGTGAAATGAAACCACAGGGTGGTGAAATCTGTCGGGGATTGTTTTCTTTTTAACTTTTCATTAAAAGCCATCCCTGTAAAGAAAAAAGGCTTAGATCTTTTCACTCTTTTGTCAATGTATTATATATTTATTTATTTTTGACAGAGATGCACCCAACTGCTTTTCGTAATGCATTGTTCTTTCTTCCTATAGAGGGCACTACAGGCTTACAAAGAGTCTCAACCTAATCATGTCCTACCTGTGCAATCTTCCGTTTTTTTTCTCCTCTTCTTCTCTCATTAACTACTCTTTCTCTGTAATTTATTCAGTCCTGTAAGCCTTATTGCAGTGTCTGAATGACCCTTACATCTTTCATCTAGCTCTTTCTCTTATAACCAGCCTCTCTTTCTCTTCACTCTTTTCTCTGTCATTAAAACTTTACACTGTCTCCCCTGCCCAGTGTCATCTTGGCTTCCACCTTCAAAGCAGCCGGATTGTTTTCTTTTTAACTTTTCATTAAAAGCCATCCCTGTAAAGAAAAAAGGCTTAGATCTTTTCACTCTTTTGTCAATGTATTATATATTTATTTATTTTTGACAGAGATGCACCCAACTGCTTTTCGTAATGCATTGTTCTTTCTTCCTATAGAGGGCACTACAGGCTTACAAAGAGTCTCAACCTAATCATGTCCTACCTGTGCAATCTTCCGTTTTTTTTCTCCTCCTCTTCTTCTCACATTAACTACTCTTTCTCTGTAATTTATTCAGTCCTGTAAGCCTTATTGCAGTGTCTGAATGACCCTTACATCTTTCATCTAGCTCTTTCTCTTATAACCAGCCTCTCTTTCTCTTCACTCTTTTCTCTGTCATTAAAACTTTACACTGTCTCCCCTGCCCAGTGTCATCTTGGCTTCCACCTTCAAAGCAGTCGGCTGTGTCATTCTCTCTTTTTCTGCCCCATTTTCCCTTGTTCTTTCTCTGTGTCCCCTATCTAACCCCCATGACCTCTTTCTAGCCAGCTTTTTGATGTACTTCTCTGTCAGTTTGTTTTCTCTCACATGTTTGTCAGGCTTTAATGTGGCTTTTCCCTTATACTGGGTGTGTCTGGTTTAGACCATTTGTACGGATAACACAAATACATTTAAGTGAAATGTTTTCATTTTATGTTTTCTGAAGAAAATGTAAGTGCTGATGTGGAGAAGTTTCCTTCCTTGTTTGCTTCCAATACAGGCCGAAGTAGAAGTGCCCACCCCAAGTGTCAGTGAAATTCTGACCCCTTGAGATGTGGTTTAGATCTCTCCTTTAAAGCGCATGTATGCAATATTTACTGACTGTTTAAAAAATAATAGCACTGGTTGTTCATAAGACATTGTGTAGTTATGATTAAAGGGATAGTTAACCTGAAAATGACAATTCTGTCATCATTTACTCACCCTCCAATTGTTCCAAAGCTGTATGAATTTCTTTCTTCTGGTGAACACAAAAGAAGATATTTTGAAGAACAACCAAACATCCCCATTGACTTCCATAGCATTTTTTTTTTCCATACTAAAGAAACTCATTCAGGTTTGGAACAAAATGAGGGTAAGTAAGTGATATTCTTATTTTAAATAAATGTCGTTATTTTGAACTTTCTCTTCATCAAAGAATCCTGAAAATGTCTCAGTTTCTACAAAAATATTAAGCAACACAACTGTTTTCAACATTAATAATAAGCATCAAATCAGCATATTAAACCAGACCAAAATTACAGTTTGCCATTATAGGAATAAATTACATATGAAAATATATTGAAATACAAACCGTTCTTTTAAGTTGTAATAATATTTCATATTATTACTGTTTTTACTGTATTTTTTTTATCAAACAGATGTTTTGTTGTTTTTAGGGTTAAATGTATATGTAGAATTATATAATATAAAACACACAAAGGTTAGGGATTTGAGAGATTTATGTGATTGGTAGTAGATTTTTATTTGTCCACTCCTTGGTTCATAATGCAGGTTAAGTGATTACATTTTAATCTTTTCTGAGGTGTGTGTGTGTGTTTCTGTGAATTGTGGGGACTTTCCATAGACATCCCCTAACCCTAAACCTATAGAAAACCTGTTTGCATTGTTACACTTTCAGATAAACATCATTTACTATTTTTTATATTTTTATTTCCCTCGTGGGGACCGCAGGCCTGTCAAAAATTTCAGGTTTTACTATCCTTGTGGGGACATTTGGTCCCCACAATGTAGCATAAACAAGTACAAACGTGTGCGTGTGTGTGTGTTTGCTTTGGTTGCAAAGTATATGGATATGGTGAAAGCGGAGCAGTTAGGCAGTACAGATTAAGATTTTCCCAGCATGTGATTTAATCTCTGACATTTTGATGTTTGGATGGAAAGTATTTTGAGAGCGAGAGGACAGGGCCTGCTTCTGATTGGTCATTTCTTGTGTGCCTGCATGTGTATTGCTGAGGACAGACTCTGGGTCTGATCCCAGGACTGACAGCTGGTGAGTACACATACAAGCATACGCACACACACACACGCACGCTTTCCTCCTTCTCACCCTCAGAGCTGGTCATTTCTGAGGTTGGCAGCTTTTTACTCTGCGACAGTTCTGAAATGTTATTGCTTAGATGTTGCTCTTTCATAACTGTCAAAGTTTGTTTCAGATGTGTCTCCTAAAATTCCTTAAGAGAAATAAAAATAGAAACAAATAAGACAATTTGTCATACTGTAAGAGTTTTGAGCTATAAAACGAATGAGGATAGCACAGCTCGGATCATTTGCTCTTAGATTTATGAGGCTTGAGATCTCTCAATATTGATGTTTAGTGTCTTTTTAAATGTGGGCACAATCTAAATACAAAAATAAATGAAAAATATTTTAAACAAAAAATGCCAAAAGCATATAAAAATTAATAATAATTTTTATTTAATAATAAAAAAAATATATATAACAACAATTCAACACTGAATTTGATATCATTACTGTCAAATCAGAATCAGCAGCCCTATTTGCCACAGTAAGACATAATCTACATACATTCATAAAATGTTCTAATATAAAAATTCATATTACATTTTTTTTTTCTCACACAGTTTAAATGCATCTTTATGTATGAAAATCTATAGCTGCCTTTGCATTCTACAAAAGGAAGACTATCATGTTTGGAGGCCCCTGCTATTAAAAAGTTTGAAAAGCCTCCTTTTAAAATATCCTCTTCACTGATAACTCGGCCTCTTCACACGATCTTTCATGATTAAAAGAGTATCAGCGCTCAAGCATCACAGGTGCAAATTAAACAAGAGTGATCAGCAGCCAGCTACAGGTTTGTGATATGATATGCAGCCAACCGATCAAGGATCAGTCGGCTTTCTAAAAAAAACACATTCGAGGCACTAAAAACGGGTTTTGTACCAGCAGGCCAGAGTCATATCTGTCAACGCTTTGTTGCTGTGCTGTTAGCAAACAAGAACTTCTCCTGAGAGTCTACTTGAAGAAGCATCGCTTTGCCAACAAATTAGCAAATGCCTGGGCCGCTTGGCGAGCATGTGTCTGTGTGTGTGTCTTGACAGAATTCATTTATGGAAGTGTTTTGTGACGCGGCATCTGTGCCAACATCTCAGCGAGGCTTTTGGCAGTCTAAAAATGTGTGTGTGAGAGAGACAGAGTGGAAGGATTTTTGCTTGGCTCTCTGAGGAATATGCTCACGGCCGTTTGTATGTAGAAGTGTGTGTGGGAACCTGTTTGCCTTTGTGTGTGTGTTTATTCTCTGTGGTGGAAGATGGAGGTGGCTGGGGTGTTGGTGGATGGTGTAGGTTGGTGGTGTTAGGTGGAGGCATACAAACAAACACACAGTGACCCAACCATCTGCTTTTGAGCTCCCCAAATAAGACTAAGGCTTTTGTGTGTGTGTGTGTGTGTGTGTGTTGTGTCACCGCAAGCAGTTCAGTGGGAATCTGTGGCTCCAACTACTCTGCCTTAGGCTACAGATCCTTCCCTCTCGGATTTCTCTTTTCTCTGTCACCTAAAACACCATCGTTTTCACGCTTGGTTGGGACACACACACCACACGCTCTCGCATTAGTGTTTGTCATTGTTGTTTTGTCTGTAGTAACTGTTGCTTTTCTTTGTAATTGGTCTCTAGGTGAGATGGTATTGTTATTGATGCAGATGGTTAATTACCTTTATTTGGTTTTCCCGCTATTACCCTCTTCAACACCACACTTCTTTGCAGTCAACCTTTTTCATAATGCAACACTTGGAACGTCATTATATATTTCATGAATCAGGTTCTGCTATTTTTTTTTACAATTTTACAAATTGCAGGTATTATGTAATTTTGTAAGCCAACTATAATCACACTGGTTCCTTCAACAAAAAGCCAATAGGCCTTTTTTATGGAATTACATTTCTGCCGAAATTCTGCGCGCGAAAGATCATATTTTGAGCGCGCAAAAGTGCGTTTTGCACACGCGCGAACTGAGTTTTGTGGAGAAAATGTTTGTCTCGCAAAGAAGAAAGTATTTCGAGCGCACGAAAATCAATTTTGCATTTAAAATAAGTTTTTGGATGTGTGCAGACCTTCTCTTTTGCGCGTGCAACGTTTCACTAGCTTGCTCCCTTGATGCCCTCCCTCTGTGCTCGCTAAATGCCAACAGCTCGCGGACATACGTTAAACGTTTGGATCTCGCATAAAATCAAATCTGTTATCAAATATAGGCAACTTGTATCATTTTAAGATATATATGGTCTACTATGCATCTTTGTAGGCAGATTATGCGTCTATTACTTTTTTTTTTTTTAAATAATAGATTAGCCATCTCGACGTAACGTTACATTTTGCTTTTCTACGCGCGCAGAATTTCGGCAGAAATGTAATTCCATACTTTTTGGGAAGACTTTAGTTTTGGGACCAATTCTCACTATTAACGAGCATATTGGCTGTTTATTGGTAGGTACTTATAAAGCACATATTAATACCTTATTCTGCATGACATATTTTGGATCCTTTAATCCTACTCCATACTTAAACTTAACAACTACCTTACTAACTATTAATAAACAGCAAATTAGGAGTTTTTTTAAGGCAAAAGTGATAGTTAATAGTTAGTTAATAGTGAGAATTGGTTCGCAAACTAAAGTGTGCCTGATTTTTTTCTTTGACTTTTGGATTGTTGCACTGAATAAGCTTTTATGATTCTTACTTGTTTTGTTTATCATGATAATCTTCACAAATGAATGCAACTTTTTAATTTTGAAGCCTGAATTCAATCACCAGATGTAAAAAGCTAAAGTTGGGCTATAAAGACCTACTCCACGATTGCACGACTACATCATCACCATCACTAAGCTTCCCGCAACTCTTTTGATATTTATTTAAAATCTAAAAGTTGGAAAGTTTGAGTTAGAATAGTTTGCAAGTATGTAAGGCTGCAAATGTGTACTAAGGAGTAGAACTGTTCAATGTGATGACATTTAATGTCCCCAAAAGTTTTTGTAGTCTCATTTAGCCACTTGTTAGCAACCGCCTTTTTCAAAAAATCATGAGTGAGGTATTAATGTTTTTATTGCCATAGAATAAAATGTGAAAATATATTGAGCTTGTGTTAACCACAGACATTGTTTCAGACATTTAACCAAAAATGCATTTAAAAAATCCCACTGACATTGGGACGATAGAACTGGAAGTGCATTGTAGAAATGCTTGTAGAACTCATTCCTGTGGCACTCTATAGCATGTTTCTGTCTACTATGTGTGACATCTTCTATAAATGGAGAAATGCTGTTACAGAGCTAAACACAAGCACTGCATGAGTGCATGCTCACAGATTCTTACTTACATGAAAAGGGAGTGCAAGAAAAACAAAATTTTTACATTTTCTTAAGAATGTTAGTGTCTGTGCAAACCTTGTCAGAATAATTGAAAGGACACTGCAATGCAGTTGCTAAGGTGTTCTAGGTGGGTTTTAGTGTGCTGTCCCAAAATCAAAAATCTGGGTCTTTCCTTCAAAGTAAATTTATTGAATATTTTCACCCACTGTATCTGTCCTAAAAATACTGTCTGATCACACCTCTCCTCAACAGGCCACATGGTTTAATTCATCATTTGTTTATGTAGACCAAATTAATTTTCGTGCACAATGAATTTGAATTCTTAGGCTAAAGGGATAGTTCACCCAAAAATGATAATCCTCTCATCATTTACTTACCCTCGTGTCACTTCAAACCTGCATGACTTACTTTCTTCTGGGGAACATAAAAGAAGATATTTTGAGAAATGTGTCAGTGTTTTTATTTTTCGTACAGTGGAAGTGAACTATAACCAAAACTGTTTCGTTACCAACATTGTTGGAAATAACTGTTTTTGCGTGTACTGTCTTTTCTCTAAGGGTTTTTCCCAAATCCCTAACCCTTAGTCTGAGCAATAGTAATTGAGATGCTTTCCTTAGACACTACAGGGACATAGACTACATGCACTCTCTGTCAAGCATGGCATTTTCCACGTTCCTGTGAAATGGAACAAGCCGATCTCAGTCTGCAGCTGATGTAAATTAATGTCAGCAGTTGCACAGATGTGGATATGCAGTACATATAGAGCTGATAGCTTGTTGGAGATTTGAGAGCACTTTTTAGAAGAGCAGTTGGATGAGGAATCAAGACTGAATTAGACCTGACCAGGGTCGGAAATAAACTATTAAGGGGTCAATATTTGTGCCCTGGAATTGATTTTCAGGCACATCTTTTATATAAGGGCATTTTTCTTCTAGCCAAATAAAATCACACAATTTTTTTTCACATTATGTGAAATACTTGAACTGAATGAATCATTTGAAATAAACTCTCAGTCTGAACAATAATGGACCTTACCTGTTAAATCAAATTAACATCAAAAAGCAAAGGTGCTGCAATAATGCACAGGATATCATAATGTTTATAATTGTTTACAGAAAGAAAAACCCTAAAATGCTAGAGTACAACCTGTTAATTTGTTAAATGTCCATTACCTTACCATATAGAATGGAAAAACTTTAAATGGATTGACATTGCATTACAATTTTACTGTAAAACTCTTGGTTTTTGCAAGTAAAAACCATGAATTGCTGAGTAATTGCGACGTTATATCTCAAGATTTTCACTGTAATGTCCCCCTGTAGTGAAAATCAAGTTTTTTATGTTGTTTATTTGTCTATGTGGTGTTTTTAATTTGCTTTTAGACAAACCATATGCCAATCCATTAATCAACACCATTGCTGAGTATTTTCTCCTTAAAACGGTAATTTCCCAATGGCGGTTCCAAAAATGAAACAGCTCTCGGTTTGCTATGTCACAAAATTCAATAACCAATCGCGTCAAGGGATAGATTCTTGTCATTAGCATATCCCTCTTTCCATTTATGCAAACACGGCGCGCATAGAGATCATAGCATAGAGTTTGCATGCTAAATATACCAATTACCAGCACAAAACCAAAAATAAAATAGAGCAAAAACCCATGAAGCCGTGGTTTAACGTGAATTTAGAACTGCTAACTTGGATAATAACCCACGGCAACAGTATAAAAGTAGCCCGTAGTCAGACCCACCTCTCCCGCATCGGCGTCCGCACTTCACTCGCATGCTCGCGGGCGCGAATTAAGAATCACAAACTTGGCTGCATTCGAGTCTTCAAGGCATTTTGAGGACACAACATCGTCAAGTAAGTAACTTTAAAGACTGTTGAATTATCCACTGTAGTTGTCCGCAAGTAAAAACATAGTTTTATCAGTCATTATCTGTGGATCAGGAGGCCCTGGTTGGTGTGACTGAGTGGAGGCGGGGCTAATTTGCGTATAGTAAATGAGGCAAGGGTGTAGAGTTACATTCAAGCTATTTTAAGGCCTGAGCAAATTATTTTCACAAGAAAAAAACATTTAAATATGTAATTTTGATGATCAAAGATGAGTTTTAAGGGATAACATTTTTGACTACAGAGGGACTTTAAGATAAGAAATAAACTGTAATTTCACAATTAAATTTTCTTATCTTTTCCTCTGAGGTGGAAACAGGCCTGCATATTGTAAACGCTTTGCAACATCACAGTAGAAGTAATACCTTGAGACTTTCAGTATTTAGGTTGGAGGTTCAACCCGAAGGTTTTAAGGGATGAATATACTGGCATCCTGCTATTTTTCAGTTGCCCTTGACAAAGACAGTTGCTTATCTGTTAATTCAGTAAATACCTTCGAATAAAAGCCTCTGCTAAATTGCGAATTATACGATATTAGGATATTTGCCAACCTGTGCTGTGCTCTAATGCAATGCATGTGGAAGGCAAAAACTTACACAGGCTTTGTGCATTGTGTGTGTGTGAAAGCAACACATCCTAGTGTGTTGGTACCTAATCCATCCTGAATCCATTTGCGATGGCGTCTTTCTTTCACTTACTCTTTGTTATCCATCTCTTAATTAGCCTCTACATCCTGACCACTCCGACAAACACGAAGACTTGATCTCATTTTATGCTTTCTTTCTTGTTTTTTCCCGATTTCCTCTCAAAGCCGACTCTCCAAAGTGTCGCCCATGCGAAGCGCTGCCAGCTCTGTCAGGGCTGGCTGATGGGAGAGTGGCGTAGTTCCCAAGGACAGTTTAGCCCAAGCACAGATCATCCCGCTCACACGGTCTCGAAGCGCCACAGTCACCTGGATGGAGACCAGAGAAACAGATTTGTCCCTCTCTTCTCTTTCTCTCCCGCTCGCCGGCCTTTTCTCTGCTTTAGTGTGCAGGCTTCCCGTGAGCCTTCTATGTACGAGAGAAACCACAAGAATGCACATGGCAGGGACTGATGAGAACTCAGACTATAGATGATGCATTTTCCTGTCAAGGTGCTTTAGCAGACACACATGATCACTCTGCGCCGAGAAACTCCAGAAGAGAAGGGAGTATTATTGCTCTGCGGATGCTTTCGCACAGAAAGAGCGCTCTACAGAGGGAGCGGTAATTAAGTGTTGGTCTGATGGCTGAGATACAGTAATGAGGTAGTGTATGGGGAATATAGAAATGAAGAGGTGTTGTCTCAAATGATCACACACACTCCGAGCGCAGACACAGAGTCGTTAACTAAGGCCCTATGAGACCACATTTGAGCCTAATGATAACATAATATCACGCTCTCTAGCTGACTCACTCTTTTGTTCTTAGAACTCTCTCTGTCATATTATAATATTCTCTTTTTGACTGCTATTTTTGCACCACCCTCTTCTCTAGCAGCCTAAAGGGCAAGTAACGTCTACAAATATACACCCCTAAGAAAAGCAAACAAGTCGCTCACAGTTATTTATCGATGACTTTGGTGTTTTTGTTTGCATGCGTGTGATATTCTGGTCTCTGTTCTCTCGGGTGTCTGCAATTTTTGCCGCTTTCTCTGGCGCTCCTGCTCCGGTTCCACACTTCAATCACGGCAACTTCACAAAGAAAAAAATCGCCCTCGAATGCCGACCCCCTCAGCTTTGCTGTTTGTGCCCTCTCGAAAATGCCTCTGTTACTGCCAGAGAGAAAAACAGACTTGTGTTTCCATCTTTCGAGGGAAAGTTTGCACAAATATACTGTTAAGTTGTGTCATGTTCTCGCCCTCATGCGCCTCAAAGTCTGTAAGCACCATAAAAGTATTCTATATGACTTACATAGAACTTTTGAAGAGATATGATCATTTCATGTGAAGAATGGATGAATATTTAAAGAAGCAGTTACTTATTCATGTGTACTTCCACAATATGTTGTTCAATCTTGCCCTCCACCAAATCTCTGAAATGGACCACAAAAAAAGTTTTATGGATTGCAGGTGCCATTTTATGAAACATCAATGGTGTTTCATTTGACAACTTTTGGTGCAGCGTAAGATTATAAAATGATTATAAGATTATAAGTAACGTCATTTTCAAGAAGAGATTTATGGTGTTATTTTTTATTTATTGGAACAGAAATTTTTCTATGCATTTTTATGTCAAGATTCTTCAAAATTCGTCTTTTATGTTCCACAAAAAAATATTGAGGAGTACAAAATTTTTTTTTTTTTAATTTTTGGTTTAACTATTTCTATATATTTATCAGTTTTTAGCAGCCATTAATGTGTCCTTAATGAATAAAAGTAATAAAACTTACTCACCCCAAACTTTTGAATGGTAATGCATAGGCTATTGATAAACATGTGGATTGGTCCATGTATTTGAATTAAAAATCTTAACCTTTTCCAAGTAAAAAGGAAACTTCCTAGCCAGTTTCTCAACCTATCAAAGTGCCTTACAGTATAAAGTACCTCCATATCTGAACGTCTTAGTCTTTCCATTTTCTCAAATGGAAATTCAACCCCTGTCCTCCAGCAGGGGTCAGATTCAAGATCAATGCTTTCCAACTCAACCCACTGCACAATTGTGTTCTGTTCTCCGCAGAACATCCAGAGGATTGAAACGTGCCTTGAACAGATATCATCTATCCTGACAGCAGAGCAAAGTAACATTAGCTACACGCAGTAACCTAGACCTCCACATGTGGCTTTTCAAAGCCGGTAACATATGAATGAGCACTATATAAGTTACATTAAGCACTACATGGCATGCTAATGCTACGTTGTCCATCAGAAAGGTGAGCTTGAGCAACCGGAGCGCGTTTTATTGCAGTATTGTTCATTTCATATGCTATTCACATTCTTTATTTAACAGTCCAGGGCTTTCTCCTGACCCAGATCTCTTTAACCTCCTGGATTAACTTTTGAGATATAATATATATGCACTATTTCTGTTTTTAAGAACTGTTCAGCATACAGTCTGACCTTATCAAAAGTGATGCGTTCATCTTAGTGGGTGTGAGTGTAGAGTGTTAAGGGAGAAGTGAATAAAATGACTTACAAAAACGAGATTTTCTGTTCACCCTGAGCTTCTTTGCAATGCTGGAATGATTCGGAAAGCAGGAAGAATGAGACCGTAAGTGAGAGAGAGAGAGAGAGGAAAAAGGGAAAAAAGGGGGAATGAAAGTACTCTATCCCTTCTCTGTGGAGACCAGACTCTGTTTGGAGGTCTGTGGCTAAACCCTTTGCCTCTCTCGCTTATCAGTTTAAACTATTGACAGCCATTTTCACTGCACACACCAAATAGGATTAACAGTCTAGAGAGGAAAGAGGCGGCCGACTACACAGACACACCAACAGTCCCTTTCTCTCCCACTGCCATAATACATCTATTCAGAAACATGAATAACGTGCTGTTATCAGTGTCCTTTTCATATCTGTCGTGGGCACAGGCACACTTGGAAACTCTGGAGTCGAGAACTGCTGGCGGTTTATTTTGGAGGACCAGAATAGAAGCCAGTAACCCCATCTTGTAAGCAGTCGAATGTTTGCGATCGCACTTAATAGCTGACTAATCGGATGACAAAACCTGAGCAGATATCATTTATTTGAGTCAATCGTTTGGATGAAGAGTCTCTTCTCTGAAATGATTGGCTGAGAGGGACTTTTAAATGGGAAGTGATGGATTCTGACAAGGCCGTGTTAGGGCAGCTTCCCTTAATAAACTCCGGGTAAACATCATGGAAATTAGTCGATAAATAATTTAAGAAAAATTCATAAGTCATTTGAATACGGTTAACAAGGAAGCGAGATGAGCCACGGGCATGGTTTCCGGCCAGCAGGAGGAGCTCTTGATATGTGAAAGGGTGCCAGTGACTGAGCGAGAGAGAGAGAGAGAGAGAGAGAGAGAGAGAGAGAGAGAGAGAGAGAGAGAGAGAGAGAGAGAGAGAGAGAGAGAGAGAGAGAGAGAGAGAGAGAGAGAGAGAGAGAGAGAGAGAGAGAGAGAGAGAGAGAGAGAGAGAGAGAGAGAGAAGCACTTCCAAGAAATGAGTGCTAAAAGCTGTTTTGAAAGAAGACACCCTCCCTTATCAGAGAGGTTTCGTATGCAGCGGCTTTAGAGAACGGTCTGGGTGTTGTTCACAGCCTTTTGCTCTGGGTGTGCATGCGGGAGGGATACAGAAGAGGGAGGAAGACAGGTCGAGAGAGAGAAAGAGGGCAAAAACGGATACATGGCTGTGGCCATTTCTCTTCGATATAAGAGTAAGAACAATTGAGTTTGTGATTTGAGAGTTTGTTTGTGTCAGAGAGAAAGAGAGTCTCCTGTGCTGTGTGTGTATGTTTGTGGTTAGTGGTCAGTCAGCTATAACAAGGCAATTCTTTTTCAGTGTGTGGGCAAATCATTACAGAACCCCCACGTACAGCAACTGCACAGAGCCAAACCCCCCAAAAACACCCACACTCACATTAGAAACATGAGGCCACCAATGAACAGCATCAAGTTCCTTACAAAGTTTTCACCAGTCCACTGAAGCATTGGGTTCCTAAGATAGGAGTTATCTAGACATAATTTATGTTGCAAATGTCTGTCTGTTTGTCTATCTGTTTGTCTTTCCTTCAGTCATTCTATCTGTCTGTCATTCTCTCTATTGTTCAGTCTGTCTGTCTGTCTTTAGTTCTGTCATTCTTTCTGTCTGTAGTTCTATCCATTGTTCTATCTATCTCTGTCTGTCTGTGGTTCTATCTATTATTCTCTCTCTTTGTCTGTCGTTCTATCTATTGTTCAATCTCTGTTGCTCTCTCTACTGTTCTGTCTTTTGTTGTCATTCTGTCTGTAGTTCTATCTCTGTCTGTTGTTCCATCTATCATTCTGTCGGTCTTTCTGTCTATCTGTCTTTGTCGTTATCTCTATTATTCTCTGTCTGTCTTTTGTTCTGTCTGTAGTTCTATTCATTGTTCTGTCTCTGTCTGTTCTATCTATCCTTCTGTCTGTCTGTTGTTCTATATATTGTTGTATTTGTCTGTCTTTCTGTCATTCTCTCTATTATTCTGTTTGTCTGTATTTCATTCTGTCATTTTTTCTGTCTATAGTTCTATCCATTGTTATATATCTCTCTGTGTTTGTGTTGTTCTATCTATCCTTCTGTCTGTCTGTCTGTTGTTCTGTTTGTGTCTTTCTATCATTCAGCCTATTGTTCTCTGTTGCTCTGTCATTCTATCAGTCTGTAGCTCTATCTCGTTCTGTCTAACCATATACTTGTCTGTTGTTCTACCTATGATTCTGTCTGAAGTTCTGTCTGTCATTCTGTCTGTCTGTCTGTCATTTTATGTCATTCTGTCTGTTGATTAATGGTTCTATGTATGTCCATTTATCGTTCTGTCTATAGGATGGAAATATTTGATAGTCGACACACACACACACACACACACACACACACACACACACATACTTTCTTTCAATTTTAATTCAGGTATTTGTGTGTGTGTGTTTCTGTCCGTCCCTCTGCTGCTCCTGTCTCATTTTAAAGGGAATTCAAACAAACCCAGTGATAAATGGACTACATATGGCAGCCATCAATCCTGTTGCTGACTACAACTCCCAGAGTGCAGTGCATCACTGGTGCAAGCAGGAGATTACATGCTCTGTAGATCCAGGCACTTAATTACAGTATTGCTCTGCAGCTGGCAGACAGGCTTGGACACAATGGGCTAATACCTACAAGAGCCTGCTAATAATTTACCTACCAAATTGACTACAGTTACCTGTTGGGTTCTTTCCCACAAGCTGTGACTCTGTGCAATATGCACACCTCGTATTAATTCCAACCAACAAGAGCTCCACTTGACTTCCTGAAAACAAATTAAGACTCAGAATGGCATGCCAGTTACTATTATTGACAGAAATTAGAATGCAGAATGTATGCTGTGCTCGGTATGCAAATCTTCTATGCATAGAATACCAATACGTTCTACATTTGCCAAAATGCATATATCCAAAGCACAGTGCTGAATAATGTATACTAAAGTGCAATGGTTTCAATTTAACTTTCTATTTCCAGTGCGATTAATGAACAGGAAGTAATGTTAACTAGATTTTTATGATCTCCGGTCAACAGTTAATACATATTTTCTTCTCATATTTGCCTAAAAATAACCATATTTATTATTTTTTACATGTTAACCGAAAGGCACTCACTGAATTAAACATGAAATGTGATGATATTGTGTGATAACGTTTTTTTTAATGGTTTTTTTTGTCATCTGCTATTTAGACAAAATAGTATACAGTAGCCTATATTTATGGTTACATACTTTATTATAATAGGATAAGGTCTAACTAGTAAACTGTATGCAGTATATAGCCATTATCAGTGCATATTGTTGTTGTTTTTTTTAAATAGTATTTAGTTATGCATTATAGTAGTATCAGTAGTATGCAGAATATAGCTGTTACTTTTTGCATTTTGCATACTGTTTGACATACTATTTAAAAAAATAGTCTGTGGTATAAACTTTATATTTTATTTTTGTATTTATGTCACAAATACACATATTGGATAGAATAAAATATAAATAAATAATTATTTAATTTATATATTTCTGTCTTCAGCTGCTGTTTTGGGTGTTTGTTTTTTTTAATCTTTAATTACAGGCCAAAACGCAACTAGCATAGTAGTATTACCGTTGGCTGATTATACAAGAGAATGGGAATCAATGCAAGTTGGCTGAAGGTGAAATAGGCTTCACTTTCGGTTGTCATGAAGCAGTGATAGCTCAGCACTATCAGGGGTATATGGATAACTGTACTCAGCGGTAGCCTACAGTGGTAGGTTAGCACTGAAGTGGATGAACGTCTCTATGTGGAGATGGTCCCAATCAAAGCAACCTGAATTTCATCTTGGCCCTCTGATGTGGGAATGATGGAGAAAAAGGCACAAGGAAAGACGCAAGAAGACACTAATGTCCCAGCACTCAGCGAAAAGTAATGAATGCTGTTATAACTTTATTGCCCCAATTCTGGACTTGCTCAAAATAGGAGCAAAAATTCAATCAGTTCTGCCTGGTGAGTTCCTCTCCCACTTTGCAAGATTAAAAGATCCAATTCTCCCGGCCCAGTCCAGCTCATCATACGCATCAGTCGTGTTTCGGGCGAGATGTGTTGCGCTAAGATGCACAGGTCTGCTGGGGTTTCCAATGAGGAGAAAGCGATCCGTGTTTTCTTCCTCTGTGGGTCTGCATGCGAACGCGATTCCTGTCCTCGTGGCCAAGGACGAGGATAATTAAGCCTGGATGGCTTCTTCTCAAGCTAATGATAAAGTTGCAGCACACCAACGTTCATTTACAGAAAGGACACCATGTCTCTCTTTCACACGTTTTTTTTTTCCTCACACTTTCCCCCCCTTCCTCTTGCCTCTCACTTCTTGTTCGGTCTCAGTGTATGGTTTTCTACCCACTAGATGAAGTGTTTTTAGGTGCTAAAAATAAAGTACTCCAAAATCTACTGTCAGTCAGAGCACCCTGCAGCTTGCCAATCATGTAACCAAGCCAGTTTCTTTCCCGTGGCCTTATCTATTTCTTCAGGCTAAGCTAATGTGATATGTTTTTCCTTCCTTACCACTGCAACCGTGAATGGCTTGGCCTTATATTAGTTCAGAAACCCTTTGGGAGCAGTTGCTCAATGATTCCAGACTGTGTTTCTTACTTAAAGGTAGATGTGGATTTCACAATCCACTGCTGTACTTCTGTACCAGTGCATTGTATTTCAGCTCTAATAACAAGAGAAAAAGAGACTGCATGTCGCATTTTATTGAGCAACATTAGAGGGACACTATGTGTAAGTTATTTATATGCCCTTGCAAAGTTGAGGCTCAGTGAGAACCTATTATACTTTTTTCCCACTGTTCTGATTTTTTTCTGTTCTACTAAGTGTGTATACTATTGAGATGAATGAAGAATACTTTTTGTTTAAGGCTTTTAGGAGTCTTTGGAGTGCACTTTGGAGTCCTTGGCCATGTACTGTACGGTAGCTCTCCTTTAATACACTTAATCCTTTGAGCAGGAGTGCTCTAATCATTTAGAGGTAAATGCAGAGCACTGGGCCTCAATTTGCCCAATCACCACTGATTCTAATAGGCCCAAAGGTGCTAAAGGGTAATATAAGTGCTGTAATTTTTGGAGATTTTGAACGCCACACACATATACACGTGCTCTTCACTGGGTCAAGCTCTTGCCTGTGAGGCAAAGATTGAAAGATCAAATGGGGTAGTGCAATAGAGCACAAAGTGGCTGTGTGCTTCCTTTTCCTCTCTGGGACTGGATTGATTGTTTTTGTTGTCTCACAACTAAAAGAGGAAGATCACTGTTCTCTGCTAGGCCTTCTTCAAGTGCTGACCAAAACAAGCCTAATACAGCTCTTCCACAGTCTACAAGTTGCCTTTAGCTTTTGTAGAATGGTGGAGAAATCAATAGAGTGAATAGAGGAACCATTTAAGAGTAGTGGCTTCTTTCGGAGAGAATCTGGACTGACATCGACATCAGGAAGCATCAAGTGGACATTGGCAGCAGATGTCAACATCACAGCGTCAATTAGTCTTAGATGGAAAGATCGATAATGTGAGTTTTCAAGAAAAAACAGTGGCCATTGGACCATTCAGAGATGGTGCTTTTCAAAACATGAAGGATATTTATGTGTGTGTGTTGGCTTTAATGTTTTTATCTTTGCTGTCACTTTCTTGATCTTCATTCCAAACTCTTTTTTTACTCTTCTTTCTGTAGTTCTTTTCAAAATCCCAGTGAGCTGCCCTTCTAGACAGTGTTTTAAGGCATCATAGATGCACTCTCAATTTAAAGGCTGTTCCCAAAGGTAGGCATGCATATTTATGATGACTCCTAAGATCAGAGAGGCAGAAAGGCATTCAAAATCCAACACTTTTGGCAGGTGCTTGATTACTGTACTAGGAACTGCAATGTAAAACTTGTTTTGAAACACTATAATTTGACCCTTGCTGATGTAAGTGACATACAGTCTGCTACAGCAAATATATTTTGCAGCTTTCATTTCATTTCATTTTTTAAAATTTACCATTAGAAGTGTATTTTTATAGAATGAGACCAAAGCAAGAATGTCTTCATCATCAAATATGCTCAAATGGAGACCCAATTGGGATTGGGAATTTTTGAATGGTTTTGAAAGAAGTGTCCTTTTTTTACATCAATTTATGCATCATGGCTGAATAGTGTTTTACCGTCTTTCGAAAACTTTTTGTACATTTTCTCCATCCGTCAGTCACATATACCATTCATAAAGAAGTCAATCCTAGAATGCATTGCAACAAGTTAATTTAAAAGAAAAAAAAAAATCCAGGTGAGAGAAATGTCTTTTATAAATAGCCAGAGAAAAGGAAAATCACAGATATCTCCAGTAACTCAGCTGTCTCCCCAAGACAGAAATGAGATGTAATAAGAAAAAAAAAGACCTCAGTAATTTCATAAGAACATTTTCAGAACAGATCCTAAACTGTGTTCAGAGAAGTCTGCAAGATTAATTCAATATAAACTCAAATATTTCTCATGAAACCTCTCAAATGATCTGGTTTGTGATATCCACATTAATTCTTTAGCTTTATACTTGTAATAATTGTCTCGTTTCTGTCTGTTATTTGGAGTCTGAGCATCTGAGACAAAGTCGATAAAAAAAAGTAGTTAAATGAGACATAAGTGAACTCCATTAAAGTTTCTGCGATCACATTTACTGTTGCTCTGCAAAATTTTGCATGCAAAATTCAGTCATTCCAATAGGAATCCATGCAATCAGGAGTTTTCCATGAGGGTGAAAAACTTCCACATGCAGGTTTTGCTCGTTTTCAAGTTGGTCACATGAATTCACCAAACTGACCAATGAAAACCTGAATTCTGTGTCAGCAGTCATCATGTATCTCAACTCTATTGACAGTGTGCCTTTTTTGATCGTGAAATTTCACTACCGTTTCACTGCTGTCTTAGAAAGCAGTTACCCATGTAAGGCAGATAGCCAGGTTTTAAACATAGCTTCTGTCTGCCTTTCCCAAATTCACTCTCTCTACTTTTGTCTTGAGGGCCTACCTCTCTCTTTCTGCTGCTGACTGGGTCTTACCTCCACTGGGACAACCCATCGTCATCTTTCATTTCCCCTGCATACATTAGCTCTGTTGTCATGGTGCTGACCGGTGTGCGCTTGCCGTAGGGACAGACTACTGTCTCCCAGACCCTGGAGCAGGTGATCAGTGAGTGACAGGAGCCCCCCAGGACGGGACCCCCCATCCCTCACATCGGGACGGAGCGATAGAGATGAGGAGAACTGATAAACAACAGATGTTTCGACAAGGGAGAGAGAGAGACGGATTGTGGGGAGACAAGAAAGAGAGGGATATGGAGCGTGAAGGGATAGGAAGAGGACTGGAGAGGTTTAAAATAATTAAAGAGGGTGGAAATCCCTGGAGAGACTGAAGCAGAGGTGTTCCAGCTGCTGAAGGCAAAGTGCTGCCACAGCACCATGAAACTTCACAAATGTGTAAAACAGTTGGACACTCATGGACTGAGGACGTTTAGGTCCTCATGCAGCTACTAAATCCAAAAGTTGAAGTGAGAGATGGAGGAGGACTCTGTTCACATTAATATCCCTAGAGGAAGAGAGGTCACATAGGCTTTGTTCAGACAGGCAGCAGAAATATGTTTTTTGGCTTATCCCACTTAAATCTATTTCATTCTTTGTAGTCTGAACTGAGAGGGCAGGGTTTGGCTGGTTAGCGTGACCCTGTTAGCCCTTGCCGCTAGAAGTTGTAACTACACCATCTGGCAGTAAAGAGCATCTTTGCTCCATTGCCCAATATTTTGACGGAATGCATTTTCTTTGGGTTTCATAAATTTCTCTAAAATGTCATTATATCTGATAGTACATGTTTTACCAGTAATCAATTCTTTCTGGAGGTCTCTTAAAAGTGTGAAAGCGTTTTCTCCCCAGTCTGTTGCTTGTTGTTATATAGAAAGTTTCTATGTGAAGATTCTTCAAAATTCTCCTTGTGATTTATTTGACAAGAGTGAGTAAATAATGACAGAAATTTAATTTTGGATGAACTATTCCTTTAATTTACTTCCTTACAATGGAAGTTCAGGGTAAGGCTTTCTTCAAGGACTGTGCAACTCACACTCAAAATGATCAAAATTCAGTAAATCAGTAATATTGTGAAATATTATTACAATTTAAAACAACCTTTTTTCTATTGTAATAAATTTTAAAATGTAATTTATTCCTGTGATGTAAAGCTGAATTTTCAGGTTTCCAGGTTTCATTTAATGCTCAAAATACATTTCATCAATGTTGAACAGGAGTTAAAAGATTGGATAAAACTTTGTACTGACAAACCATTTTATCATACTTGGCTCATGTTAACACATAGGGCCAAATGTAGCCTACTAACAGCTTGCGCCAGAGCAAACTGTCTTTTGGCGTTAAAATAGTACTGTCAGAATTTACTAAAGACGCGCAGTGAAGAATTGGCACTGAAAAGGCGTGGACACAGTTTTTTTGTGCCTAACCTTATTGAATATGCATTTATAGGAGTTTCCCTTTCAGATGCAAAATTTATGGGAGGTGAGTATTAAAATGAATTACGCAACGCAATTTACTAATGTTTGCACTCGTCAAATTACTAGTATTTTCGCCATTATTTAACGCCCAAAAAAGCATGTCTTAAAGCAGGCAGTAATTTGCGCTGCTCTTGTTAGATTGCGCTGGTCATTATAAAAATTATCTGTCTGTGTCTGTGTTCTTTAATGTGCGCATTGTCAGTAAATCATCCGCAGAATTTTCCCCTCCCATCGGCACTTTTATGGAATTGCACTCCAATGCTAATTTGCCCTGTTTAGTAAATCTGGCCCGTAATGTTTAATAATGTAAATAATGTTTTACTTTTAAGACTCCAGTGCAACACCTTGCCTCATAGACTTTCATTACCGTATACATTTCCCCTTTGTTTTTGTTTTACTGAGGCACAAATCAAGAGCTTAATTAATATTGAACCCAGAACATTCCTTTAACGATGCCATCAGCAAATGATAAAAGACACCAATGTTCAATAAATAATTACATTCATTAATAATGATAAATAAACAATTTTTCTGCCAATACAGACCATGCACCTACTGTAACTGTGGGCTGTGTACAGTTGCCAAGCGCTGTAACTATCAAAGATCATTATATGAAACAAATATTTGGCACAATAAAATAGAATTATTGATGTAAAGACATAGGTGTGTGTTCACAACAAAAGTGTCTTCAAACTTGGCTCATCCAATCAGATTTCAGAGCCAGAGAGTTTGTTCTATAAATGTGTTTAATTTTTTGTAATTCTTCTGTACTACATAAACAAAATTTCATCCTTGACCATTTCTACTTGAATAAACATTTTTTAACACAGCAAATAGTGTTCTTGTTAGCACTTGTAAGTACTGGAACTAAACTCAGTTTTGTGTTGTGTTTTCTTGTGATTCAGTGCCGAGAACATTAAAGAAAATGTCCCAGCCTACAGTAAGTGTTTGTGTGTATGAGCATATGACCAATTTATGAAGTTATTTTGGATTAATCAGATGAACAGCAGAGCATATTCTCAAACTTAGCGGAGGCTCCAGAGACACTTGACTTATCTTATCTATGTGAGTGGGTTTGTGTATGTGTGAGTGTTTATGAGTTGTAAAGTAAGACATGCCTGAAGACACATATACATAATTCATACATATTCAGAGCTCTGGGGCTTTATTAACAAGGGTGGTGGGATTTCGCTACCACTTTTTCTCCTCGCTGTTTGTCTCTTGCTCTTAGAGAGCTTAAAAACCGCGTGCATGTGGATAGATTGGGTATGTCAGGATGCTTCAATCCCATAAAGTTGACCTCTTTGCTTTGCCTCTAAGCATCACAGATTCAGCAGCTTTATGATTTGTGAATGTGCATGCCATGTGGGCTTTTGTGTTTTCTTTTGGGCTTTAGTGGCCGTATAGATTGAGTTTAACGTGCGGCATGTCAACACAGACGTGCACGCTGTACCCACCATTCTCCACAGGCACATTCATCTATTTCTGTCTCATTTCCACTCATAACATATTCTTTCTGCTTATATAAAATGTCACACTTCCACCTAACACAGCTGAGCAATCCACATTTCACAATCTCTCTCCCACCAGAGGGTTTAGAAATTATTCCAATATGTTTGAGGAGAGAGCTGGGCACTGGGTTTATGAAATACATTGGGGTGTTTTATGCGTGTGTGCGAGAGGAAACGCTTTATGTGTTAAGTTTGAAGTGTTAAGCTCTGGCACAAAGGCGTTGGTCTCCTGTGTCCAATTAGAGAACTGAATCGGCTCTCAATGATTCCATTGACATTTGAATCTGTGACAGATGAAGATGGGCGATTGAGAGAGAATTAGCTGGTGTACTATATGTTGCAGAGGACGGGTGGTTCGGCTCTCCTGAATGAGTTCTCAGCGCCGCAGGTTGGCTTACAAGTTGCTCCCCTTATGGAATAATACATAGTGATACATACTGCCTTTGTCATTTTTCATCGTCTCCCTGTTGTATAATTCTGTTTTTAACAGACATATTGTTTTTGAATCTGAAATATCTTGAGCTTGCAAAGGGATAACATTCTTCAAAACATTCTGATGGGCAGAAAGAGCTGCTAACTTTTGAAAAAATGTTTAAAAGTGTTTGAGATGAAGACTCCAGTTACATTAAAGGGGTCATCGGATGCCCATTTTTTTTACAAGTTGATATGATTCTTTAGGGTCTTGATGAAAAGTCTGTAACATAGTTTGGTTAAAATTTCTCAATGTAGTGTAAAAAACACCTTTTTTTACCCTGTCAAAAATAGCTCTTTCCACAGCAAGCCGTTTTGTAGCATTTTCCTTTAAATGTTAATGAGCTCTGCTGACCCCGCCCCTCTCTTCCGAGCCGCTCTCTGAGGGACTGTTTACTTTAGCCGCATTCATTGTGAAACTTGCTAATTAGCACATTATTAGGAAAGGCGATTTGCAAAGATTCAATAAAAAACCCTATACTCAATTCTTCTGTAGGTAAAGCTGGATCACGAATGATTCGCATGAACATAGACGCATTTAGGTAGATCGGGGGCGCATTCCATTCAAAAACAAACGTAATCCACTGTGTCTTCAGCGGCTCAGATGTCGGGAGTAAATGACGACTGCTATGTTCATTATTACATCCAACAACAGAACACCTCAGTCGCTTAGGAGTCATTCTTGTCTACATCTGCTCCGGCGGTGAAACAATGGCGGACTGATGACCGCTCACTCAGGGCGGGTCTAAGGTAAGACGCCAGTTCAGTCTGTGCTGAAACACCACTGTCAATCAGACTATCGTGGGAGGGTCCTGTCTTTGTGATGTAACAGACAGGCATCTGAGATCGGCTCAATTTGAGAAAGGGGTAAAGATTTTAGTAGATTAAAAAAAAAAAACACTGGGTGGATTTTTATCATTATAGGGTGGTTGTGTACACACACTGCCAACACACATTTCAATTCAAACTACTTGTAAAAGTGCATGTAGCATCCAATGACCCCTTTAATAACTACAACCTAATAAGAGCTAGCGTGACCAACAGGATACAGTGTGCTTAGTTTTTCTGTTAGCTGTGCATAAGGATCAAAATTTGAGCATGCTAAATTACAAAGTGCATTTTTTTCAGAATGTATGAGGGACTTCGGTTACAGTGTTAAGACGGCTAATGACTGGAAGTCCAATTGATATCTGACTGTGAATCAGTTTTTAGATACACTACCATTCAGAAGTTTGGAATGAGTAAGTTGGAGTGTTTTTGAAAGAAGGCTGCAATTATTTGAACAAAAATACTTTTAATAATTTTTGCAATTTAAAATCACTATTTTCTATTTTAATATGCTGTAAAACATAATTCATTATTTTGATGGCAAAGGTAAATTTTCAGCTGCCATTACTCCAGTCTTCAGTGTCACATTATCCTTCAGAAATCATTCTAATATATGCTGATCTGGTGGTCAAAAAACATTTCTTACTTTTATCAATGTTGAAAACAGTTGTGTTGCTTAATATTTTTATGACACCTTTTTCTTTTTCAAGGTTCTTTGATGTTTATAAAATTCAAAAGATAATTATTTATTTAAAATCGAAATCTTTTGTAACATTATAAATGTATTTACTGACACTTTTGATCAATCTGATTCATCCCTGCTGAATAAAAGTAAATTTCTTAAAGAAAAAAAATCTCAGTATTTTTCTTTTACTAGTATTGAACTTGCAACATGTGCTTTTTAATCTAAATTACTCTGCTTCTGAGGAAAAAAGGTTCTTAAGCCATTAGCTCAGAATAAAATATTATAACTTTTTTTTTTTTTTTTAAAATGAAATCCCTATAATTTACGCAGGTCAATGGATCACACTGATGTTGTATTTAAATCATGCTTGCTTTGTACTGACTACAGTTTAAAGCTAGTCCCTAAGCTACGCAGTGCTGTCAAACGATTAATCGCGATTAATCGCATCCAAAATAAAAGTTTTTGTTTACATAATGTATGTATGTGTACGGTGTATATTTATTATGTATATATAAATACACACACATGCATGTATATATTTAAGAAAATTATTTTTATAATATATATTATTATATTTATATATAATATAAATTATATTAATATAAATGTATACATGGAAATACATGGAAATATTTTCAAAATATATACTGTATGTGTGTGTATTTATATACACATAATAAATATACACAAAACACACAAATGTATTATGTAAATAAAATCTTTTATTTTGGATGTGATTAATCACGATTAATCATTTGACAACACTATAAGCTAGTTATGTTATATTATGTAATATAGATTATTTTTATAGTTTATAGTGCCTCTAATGCTTTAAGAACACCAAAGTGTTTCACATTTGTGCCATAATAGTTGCGCCGCTGCAGTATGGACAATTCTGGCAATCCTGCTCCATTTTGCCTCGTTTTCTCCTTTAACCCCATCGTTCACTCACACTCTTGCACTGTGATTCTTATTCTTGCATTTTCCCCCTCCTGGTTCAATTGCTCCCGTTCATCAGAGCTCTCTCTTTCTCCACCCCACTTCAACGGGTCAGCTCGTCTCCGTGCCCTTGACTGGGATGTATTGGAACATATTGCCGTGCTAAGCGTTAGCGACAGCTCTGGCTGATTTACTGCTCCGTGGGACCTCCTCTCCACCCTCTGATGCCCCCTGTGAGTAGCCCTGGTCTCGGGGAGGAGATGAGTTTGCGTGCTCTGTCTGGTTTACTGAGCTCCAGGACGACTGGGGCTAGCTAGGCATAGAACCAGGGCTCCATTCTCTCTTACACAGACAGGTCCATTGATTCCGCTGTCTGCACTGTCTCTCTTCATAATGCAGATTGCCCAGAAGCCTGACGCCTGCTCTCGCTGTCTTCCTGGACTCCTCTCTCGCTCATTCTCTCTCTCTCACTTGCTATGTCACTGGCTTCCTTCTACTTGGGTCCTGTTCTTTTTCGCATTCTCATCCCGACCCATCCTTTCTCATTTTTGCTTGTCTTCTCGGTGTCTGGTTCTTTTTCAATGTCCCACAAACACTTGTCAGTTCCAACCCTCTGTCTCTATGTCTCTGTCTTTCTATCTGCCTCTTCCTGTTGTCATCCATCATTCAAGATTCTCAATCCCAGTCCTGTCTTCCTGAATCTCACTCTCAAATCAGTAAGAGAGCGTTGATCTGCCCATTCAACAGCTTGTGTTTTTGTGGATGGTGTGAAAATCACAGTGTTATCTTAGTATTATTTATGTTCTATTATAGTTTTTATTATTTTAAAATGAGCTTTTCATTTATTTTTTTTGTAATTGATGTGCTTTTGTCATTTTTATTAGTTTTTATATTAATATAAAGGTTTATTCAATTTATTTCAGTTTTAGTTTTTATTTATTTCCAATTGATAATTTAGATAATTTAGTTGCCCCCCCCATGCTTATATTTTATTTCAGCTTTTATTTCAATTAAAAATGTTTTTAATAGTTTTACTTTTAGTTAACCATAATAACCCTGGTGTACATATGAAAAGTGTAAGCTTTGTGAGGCTCAAGCGCATGAAAATGAAAGCACAGTAGCTAGAAAAAAGGGGTGAATCTAAAAAAAAATCATGAAATATTTCACTCCCAAAGAGAAAGACATTTTATATTTTATTTTGCACTAGGAAAAATAAAGTTAAGTTTTTATGACCTTTTTCCATTATGATGTTATATTTTCATGATAAAAACAACAGCAAAAACTGCACATGAAGGGAGTTTTTGTTACTGATTTTGTTTTATTAAATTAAAATGACATTATTTTTGACCAAAACTGATGGATCTTAATAAAAAAAAAAATAAAAAAAAAAAATCACAGGGACAGGATGATTTTATTACTAATGTGGGGCGAGAATAACATTATACATTATAACATTATAAATAATATATATTTTTAAGCTTGCTTAATTTTCACAATGCAAAACAATAATAATGGTCTCAACAATTGGCTTTCATTTTTTTAAATACAGAATATAGTGTCACAATTCATCCAAAAAAGACATTTCTCTTTAGGTAGCTGTGGAGCAGCAGTGGCGCTTGTGATGGTGACACATAAGAGTCACAGTATTCCCAGAGATGTACGTTTAAGTTTGGCCTATGCCACATTCCCCCATCTCTCTGATATGCTGTCAAATAAAGGCAAAATCCCATAAAGAACTAAGTGACATTTCCCTTTAAGGGAAGAAATGTAAGATAAACACTTCAAAGCTTATAGAAGAAGAGGTTGTTTAGATAAGCACTGACTTATTAGTATGCAATTGCAGTTACATAGTTAGTTGTGTGTGTAATGGTATGCACAGTGTTTGTGTAAATATATTTCATCTATACGTGCAAGTGTGTTAGTGATTAAACCCACTGTAATCATTACCCCATGTCATTGTTACACAGGGTAATCACATGCTGTATCATTTGCATAATTACAGGTGTTGTGTTAAAATATGTGCCAGCAAGACAAGCAGATGTTCATTTTATCCCATAATGCTCCTCTGATGGTATTGCATAACGTAACGAGTCACATGGAGTGTAATTACGAGATGGAGAGAGTAATAATTATTTCACAATGACAAAAGAAGCAGCTAAAGCTCAGTGGCTTTTGGTAGTTCACGTATTTGGTTCGGTTTCTGAGGTTTATGGAAGCGAGATGGTTGGTTAACATTCCTATTAATAAAGTCCTAAAGGGATAGTTCACCCATAACTGAAAATTCTGTCATCATTTACTCATCCTGATTTCATTTGAAAACCTATTGTTTTTTTTCTCTTCCATGGGACATAAAAGGAGATACTGTGCAGAATCCAAGCTGTTCTTTTCCACAAATCAAAAGTAGTAACTGTGGCAGTCAAATGGTAAATCAATCAATCAATCAATCAATCAATCAACCAATCAACCAATCAATCAATCAATCAATCACCATAAAAGAAGTCCATTTGACTAAAGACATGTGTTGAGTGGAACTCAAATCTCGCTCTCAGTTCTCATTTGCGCCTGTTCAAACTGTGCATTGATATCAAATCTGTCTTATCTTCATGCACAAAATTTGTATAAATGCACAGTTTTTTTCTTTTTCCAAGCTTGTTTCTTCAGCTATAACCATTTAAAAAATATGTAACACTCTTTGTGTTCTGGGTCAGCGGTGGCTTTGCATGTGATGCAATACGAACTGATTTGACTGATTTGCTATAGTTCATGTATAATTTGAAATTTCAAAGAATTTCTCAGTTTTTTTAAATGAATATAAAAGTGGTAAGTGTGGTAATAACTTGAAAATGCTTGCACATTGACTCATTCATGGGAAGCTATTCATCATATTCAATATGAAATATCTTAGAATGCAAGCTTGAGAACATAAAGAAAAATTGATTGTCTGATTAACCAGAAAAATGAAGGAATCTGGAAAGAAATAAAGATAGAATGGAAATGAGAAAGTGAAGCCTCGTGTAGTCTTTTGTGACGGACTATAAAAAAAAGTAAGGAGTTATGGAATTGGGAGTAAAAGAGTGCATTACGAAACCATGGAAACACAGCAAGGTTTAGAGAGAGAAATTACTCTCATTCCCGTCTCTCCAATTCATTCTTCATGAAAGAAATGGCACAGAAGGTACTGGGAATGAGAAAAAGAGAATGAAAGCAGTAATGAGGAGTAGGAGGACAGAAAGATAGGAGAGTGAAAAAGACTGGGCGAGTCGGTGTAACAGTCACAGCTCTTGCTGAAGCCATTAATGTTTTTCAGCAGGTTGTTAAAGGCGTTATTGTGCTGCACTTGAGATCACAGAAGAAGGCCACCAGTAGTGTTAACCCTGCACTCCACATCTGAACCTAACATGTCTTAGCTTTAGTTGAACTGCTCTCCCTTCCAATTAAACCTCAAATCCAATGACAATCTCCGGATGTTGGATATTTTTGAAATGATATAATATGGTTTGATTTGACTGATACAAGTTTTGCAGAATGTACGCTCTACATAGTACATATTTGTATGCATCTACCTGAGTGGCATAATGCCAACCTGTGCAGGTTATACAGTAACAATGCAGTTGACATGGATGGACCAGAAATGATGTCCTTTGCACTTTGTCACTATGTCATCAGACGGCCAAAAGTTAAGGAAATTTTACTATATGGATAAAATGAATAATGACTTAAAGGGTTAATTCACCCCAAAATGAAATTCTGTCATTAATTACTCAACCTCATGTCGCTATGATAGAAGATAGATGCAGATGAAGATAGATGTTCGCTATCTTCGGAACACAAATTAAGATATTTTTTATGAAATCTGAGAGCTCTCTGACCCTGCATAGACAGCAATGCAACTGAAATGTTCCCAGACCCAGAAACGTAGCAAGGACATCGGTAAAACAGTCCATGTTCCATCAGTGTCTCAACTTCGATTTTGCGAAGCTACAAAAATACATTTTGTGAGCAAAGAAAACAAAAATAATTTATTTAACAATTCTTCTCCCAGAGTTACTGTCTTCCGCCATTTTGAAGAGTACCACAACGCATGTGCATGCTTTTCCCTGAATGTAATCAACGTAATCAGCATTGTTTATGTTCATTGGAAAGCGTGCTTATGCGTTGTGGTATTCTTAAAAATGGCGGAAGACAGTGACGCGGGGAGAATAATTATTAAATAAATTGTTTTTGCGCACAAAAAGTATTCTCGTAGCTTCAAAAAATTAAAGTTGAGCCCTCGATGTCACATGTACTAGGGGTGGTCCTCCTTGCTACTTTCTGGACCTGGGAACATTGCAGTTGCGTTGCTGTCTATGCAGGGTCAGAAAGCTCTCGGAATTCATCAAAAAAATCTTAATTTGTGTCCCAAAGATGATCTTATGGGTTCGTATGGTCTTATGGGTTTGGAATGACATTAGGGTAAGTAATTAATGACAGAATTTTCATTTTGGGGTGAACTATCCCTTTAAACTTTGGTTTTGTTCCCATATAAGGCATTCAGGTAATTTTTGACCACGGAATAGATAGATAAATAGTTTTTAGTTTTTGAAAATGTGTCATTTTATGAGATATAACCATTAAAAAAAGCAAAATGTTGGGCCCATAGCCTTGTGGGCAGTGCACTGACATATAGTGCCATTACGTTATGGCTGAACCGAGTTCGAATCCCAGCTTGAGGACTTTTCCCGATCCCGCCCCTTCTTTCTCTCCCACTTCGCTTCATGTCATCTCTATGCTGTTCTAACAGCAAAGGCAAAAACTCCAAAAAATTACAATAAAATAATAATAATAAAAAAATAAAAAACCTTGACAATGTTATCTAATATACAGTACATTGTGCAGTACATACAGAGTAGGCAATACACAAGCATTTACTTAGACCCAAGCATAGCCAGTGCTAACATTGTGTGCAGTCATCATGATATGAAAAATACAAACTTTTTTTCGTGATTTACAGTACATTGCTACAGCGCATTATTTTTATAATTAGACATCTTGTTTTTCGGTCCTCAGTGGAACACAATTGACAATGTGGCAAGGACAAAGAATCACATGACTTTTATGCCGTGATGAACAGGACCTTCATACCTATATGATGACAAAATAATTATAGTCAATGCAGCAGTTGCTCAAGTGAGAAGAATGTGAATAGCACAAATAGTTCCAGGAAAAGAAATGACATTGAGAGCAACACATGAGAGACAGTGGCATGTGGTGGTCTTCTGAATTGAGACCGCTTTTGTTATTGATTTCTTTCAGCAAGGATGCATTAAATTGATCAAAAGTGACAGAAAAGACAAGTTACAAAAGATGTCTATCTGAAATAAATTAATTATCAAAGAATGCTGAATAACGTTTCACTGTATCCACATAAATATTAAGCAGCATAACTGTTCTTAACATTGATAATAATAAAAACGGTTTCTTAAACACAAAATAAGCATATTAGAATGATTTCTGATGGATCATGTGACACTGAAGACATGGAAAATTCAGGTTCGTCAAACATTTAAAAAAAATATATTCAAATCGAAAAGTTATTTTCAATTGTAATAATATTTCACAATATAACTGGTTTTATTTTTTTTCAACCAAATAAATGCAGCATTGGTGAGCATAAGAGACCTTTCAAAAACACAGAAGGGGGAAAAAAAAACATACCAACCCCAAACTTTACTTCAGCGAAATTTATTACCACAGACTGTTGCTTGTCAATTATTATTAATATCCACCTTCTTTTCAGGTCATTAGTCATCAGATCCTTCATAAATATTGCAAGTATTTGGAGGGTGGCAGGTATGGAGGTGCACCTTCAAAATATTCACCAAAAAATGTTTAATTCAGAGATCATTTCGCCTTCTGAACATGTGAAAATCTTTGACTTAAAAGTGGTGATGTCTGAGTGGGTGAGTTGGGTACTTTGTAATTATTCTGTCTATTTGCACCAGTTTGACACATTCAGTCCGACTTGCACGTTATGCCGTTGACAGCATGATCAGCCAATCATGGCGACATGGATGAAAACTCCCCCTTAAACTTCATCTGCTGGTAAAATGATGTTTTAGAGACATTTATTTGATCTTATTTTTTATTTATTTTTTTGTACTGCCTCTTTGAAAGAAAACCCTGATGGGAGAATGAGTGAGTCTAATGACAGTGTATACTGGTTAAATGCAAGTGTATCCCTACCATCAGTCAACTGATGAGGCTGTCAGTGGTGAAATGTTTTAAAATAAATGGAGAGTTTATGATACAGCTCTTGTACAAGCTATTAATGTTTTTCATCGGGTGGTTAAAGCTGTTATTTTTTTGCATTTAAAGAGCAAATGCAATGGTGTGATAAACACAATTTTGTTTCTGTTGTTGTTTCTTATTATGACTGGGGGTTAGGAATATTGAAGAGTAAAAAAAATAGCCAATAGACTTATTGTCATATTGTGGCAAAACCAGGCACCAAGATGTGGTTAGTTAACATGGTCCATATAGTACGTGTGTTGTGTGTGTTTATTATTTTTAATTTATTTATGCTATTTTTTTTTTTTTTATTCAGCAAGGATGCGTTTGACTGTTCAAAAGTGACAGTAAATGCATTTATAATGTAAAAAATGTTTATATTAAAAAAATCTGTTCTTTTGAACTTTCATCAAAGAATCTAAAAAAAAAACCTTTTAACAAAACTGTTAAGCAGCACAAATGTTGTCATTGTTGTTGTTGCATTTAAATGTATTTTTTTTTTCTGTATTTTTTTTGATCATATAAATGCAGCCTTGGTGAGCATAAGAGACTTCTTTAAAAAATATTAAAAAAATTGAACAACCACAAGCATGTGAACGATAGTGTGGACAATACATTATAGAACCGTAATATCTGTAATTTGTTGCTTATTGGTAATAACATGAACATATTTTGTTGGTTGATTTCCTGTAATATAACCAATAATCAAAGTTGTAAAGTACAGTGCTTCTGATAGAAAATATCAGCATTTATTAGTTCAGCTTTGGCAGAGAGTTGAACCAGACGAAGGCACACACACACATACACACACACACTCACTCACTCACTCACTCACTCACTCACTCGTGTATGTGAGTGTGTCGAACAGCACTCACTCACTCACTCACTCACTCACTCACTCACTCACTCACTCACTCGTGTATGTGAGTGTGTCGAACAGCCATTAGTCCTCATTGATAGAGTGAACCTTTACTCTTTGCAGTGTTGTGCTATGATTGCCCTTATATGGGTGTTGACCTTGGCTGTCTCTTTCCTTTAATGGATGGATTTGTTCTTTTAGGCCATGAGGGAGCGATAATGCTCTCTCTCTCACTCCCGATCTTTTACTTCATGGAGTGCACACACACACACACACACACTTTCACTTTAATGCTTTCATAATGTGACATGCTCTATAGGTCAGATCCCCAGCATCTCTTCTCTAAAAATCATGTTGGTTTGCTCAAAGACAGGGTGCAAACAGCAAAAACTCATTTACATGTTACATTATGTTTGTGAATTTTTAGTTTTGACAGGTTTTATGCATCTTTGCAACATTAGCATAGACAATTTTAACATCCAAACATGCAGTGTCCCACTTCATATGATATGCTGACATTGTTTGTGATCTTCATGATTATATATATTTTTTTGTTTTTAATGGTGTTGCTAAAATACATTATTTTGAAGTTCAGATGTTTGTTGTTCCTGGCCCCACATTGTTTTGTGAAATTTTATTTATTTATTGGACAGGTTTTCTGTCAAAAACAGCGTTACATTGTTCAGTCATCTTCAAAATTAAAAATAATACTGCATTAAAATATACATTTGCATTTTTATTTCATTTAGCAGTTGCTTTTATCCAATCAACTTCATATAACATAACTTTTTTTTGTCATAATATTTTTCTTTTATCATAATATTTTTTATGCCTTTTTTTACAGCCACTGAAAAGCACAAGCAGTGTCATTGCCTTCTGAGATTTGTAATGTGTTATTCCTGTTTTGGAAAAAAAGTGACTATGTATGTTTTTTTTTATTTAAGGAAGAAATTCTATCAAAGGCTATATCAAAGCTTAGTTACGTTAATAATTAAAGTTTGATTATTTACATAATATCCGTTGTTCTGTGACAAACTGACAGCTACACTAAAAAATGGCATAAGGTGTACTTTGAAGTAATTTTCACTTAGAAATGGCTAGAATATTTAACAGTTATTTACAAAGAAATGGCAAGTATCACATTGAATTAACTATGAAATTATGAGGTAGAAAGGCTATAGTAATTTAGCATAGTACTTTCTTGTAAACTGTACTCAAATAATCTTTGTTTTATTTACAAAAATATTAATTTTATTTTTTTAAACCATGTTTTGAAATTATTACATAGATTCTGTCATTCATCAGTTGATGACATGATAACATGATAGAATGTGAGACAAACTGTTCAGACATCTTATGCCCCGACATTGCTTTTGTGAATATTTATTTATTTATGGACAGGTTTTCTGTCAAAAACACCATTACATTGTTTAGCGATGTTAAAAAAATACAGTCTGCATTACTAAAATGTTAATTTTACATTGCTTTTTTTCATTTAGCAGTTGCTTTTATCCAAACAACTTATAATCCAAACAACTTATAAACATATGTTTTTTTGCCTGCTTACAGTCATTTAAATGCACAAAGGGTGTTTGTTATCCAACCTAACTTACACACGACACATGTAGCCACTGTACAGCAGCTGTGTGTTATACAATAAATCAGACTGTTTGATTATTGGCTTGTAATGGTGTTCAGCCAATTATCAGCTCATTATTTGTGCGAGCCATAATTTAAGTCATTAATAATTAACAGGGTAACAGGTGTATTAGAAAGCGTTCTAACAGCCCTACACAAAATAACTCAATGATTTTGCATCGCTGTAGTAGTATGCCATTTCATAAGTCTTTCTCACAGGCATGCATAGAAACTTATTCATAAAAGCTAATATTGTGGCTCCATCTGCTTACATTTGAGTGCGTGTGTATGTATCTGTGTGTGTTTGTCAGAATGAAAGTGACAGTAAGAGGAATAGAGATGTAGAACAGGTGGCTGGACATGTTGATTAGAACCACTGACAGTTTGGAAGTTAAAATGCAAATTTAGCAAGTGTAAATGAGAAACCCTTAACAGAACATCTGTGTAAGTACAAGTGTTTATACATATCAGTAACAAGCCTTATAATTACAGGAGCTGAAGTAAATTGATGTGACTTCATTAAGATTTGAAATGACCATGGTCAATTTTAGGGTTGAGGTTTTTGGCAGTGTTCAGTGAACACAGGTGGTCACGAGTGGTTGGACATTTGAAGATGTGGTAAAATCTCTTTACACTTTAATTATGCGGTAACTTAAGATTTAATGATTTTTTATGCATCTTTCAGCATGCATTCAAGTATTCATCCAGTAGTCAACTTTATTGTTTCTGAGCTAGTCGTATGTTATTCCAACCAGTTTGAACAGTTGTGCCTGTGTAATTCATTGCCTTCTAAGATTCAAATTGGGTTATTCCTGTTATAGAAAAAAACTGGAGCTATTATACTGGATTAATGACATCTTAATTATTTACACAGTTTTGTTTTGTGATAATGACAGCTACACTGAAAAAAATGGTGTAGAAACAATTTTCACTCAGAAATTGATATTTAATTTCACAATCACAAAGAAACAGCAAGTAGCATATTGAATTAAATGTGAAATTCTGAAGTAAAAAACCTGAAATGGTATTTTCTTGTAAAACATACTCTAATAGTCAGTTTGTTTTAAAATTTAAACTATTTTCATTCAGAAATTGCTTGTCAATTTCCTAAATAATTACAAAGAAACAACAAATAACATGTTCAGTTAAACATGAAATTTTGAAGTAGAATGTAAAATTTACTTCAATGATCTTTGTTTTAATTTACAACTGAAAATATTTCTACAGTGTAGTGTACATGAGCATGTAATTTTAATATTTTTTAACCATGTTTTGAAATGGATTATTACACTGATTGACACAGATTATTTTACCTAACATCACAAAGTGTGAAACAAACCAGGTAATAGTATCACAGAATCCATTGCTAATTCATGTTTATGCTTTTGCTTTTCCAAAAATTATGTAATTTCCTGGTGGATGATGTCAATAATGAAATAATATTTTGAATTAGCTTTTATATTTACATTTTCAGTTTTCTTTTAAATTTTAATATTTAATAATTTTGTTGTCATTTTATTAGTTTATTTAGTATTTCAATTCCGTTTTAGTTTTTTTTTTGTTTTATTTATTTATTTATTTATTTTTATTTTAGCTTTTTTCCCCCAAATTTTTTATATCAGATATCTGTCAAGGCAACAATTCATTTAATTTAATATGTTTTTTTTTTTTTCAGTTAGCAATAACAATATTCATATGATTTTAAGACCTTTTTATACTGTGTGAGAAAAATAAGATAGAAATTATATGGACAACATGTTATTAAATTGTCTTTTATATTGTTATTGCACTAAATCCAATGAAAATGATTAAAATGCTAAATCAATAAATGTAAATGTAAGCAACATGTAAGTAAACTACAGTAGTAAAGTTATTTAAAATTGACCTTGAATTGTAATATTGTAATAAGAAAATTAAACCTAATATAAATAAAAAAATATGTCGCAAATTATGTTGCAGCTGCCATGCGGAACTGATTAACATGTGCATAAAGCATTTGGTTCAAGGCAGTGTTGCTTTAGGAAGTGCCATCAGGTGGGTCCAGAAATGCCTTTATACTTTATAATTACTGTGTGTAATTGCTGGAAGGGTTCTGGTACAACAGGGATTATCTCTGAAGACAAAATCAAAGCTTTGTTTTAGAATACATATGAGTGCATTCATCATACGGCTATATGCTATTGCTGGAAGGTGTTTGTTCATGTACAACACTAATGGCCTCACTGTTTCAGATGGCATCCTCATCTCTTGAGGAATAGCCTGCTTTTCAGACCAAATATCACGCATGTAGGAGTTTGTTATATACACTGTTATTGTCAGACTCTCTTCCGTGTTTTGTATTTTGCTCCCCACGTGCTTTCCATGACACGTTTTCCCTCTTGTGCAATTATGTTTATTGATTCCAGGTGTTTCTCGTCAAGTCCTGTGTATTTATAGTGTTTCCTGTTTTGAGTTCACTGTGCTGTCTCGATCATCAATCCTCGTTCCTACGTGTGTGTTCCATGATTTTCCTACGTCTCCTTCGCTCCCTCGCTCCTCGCTCCAACACAGTAGGCAACACCGTGACAGAAGACAGCACCGAAACTGAAAGTAAGCGGCGCCCCTTCTCCCCAACGGCATTGGATGACACCACCATCAATTCTCTGTTCTGGTTCGGGGCCAACTACCATCGCCCCATGGACCTCCCAGACACCAAGGGACTATGCTGGAGGGAAGGGATCTACCGGTGTCTGGGGAGTGCCCGGGCCCGAGCCAGAACCAGCCCGCCGTCAATCCCACTGGCCGCGGCTCTCTCCAGCCTGCCGGCCGTTCCGAAGCCAAGCCCGCCGGCCATGGCTCTCTCCTGTCCCCGAGTTTAGCCCAGTGAGGGCTCCAGTCCCCGAGTTTAGCCCAGAGAAGATTCCAGTCCCCGAGTGTAGCACTGGCAACACCGTGACCGTTATATTCATACTCGCACACATGCACTATTATACGATTATTTTGTGTGGGTGTTTGGTTTATCAGTTGCAAAAGATGCTTTTGAACATTCTGCTAATTAGTGTGTAGCAGTGTGTTTAGTGGTTGCATCCACAGAGGAGAAATATGATACTTAAAAAAATAAATAAAAAAATAAAACCTTCCTCAACTTTTAAAACTTCATATTAATTCTGGGAGGAATTTTAATAGAGTTGAATAACTCGCTCACAGTATTCAGCAACACATCAGATTAATTTGACCGATCAACAGCGAAGATGAATGCACAGACAAGAATACGGAGGCAGATGTGACCGAGTGGTGTCACAACAATAACATGGCCCTGAATGTCAATAAGAAAAACTCATTTTCGACTCCAGTGCACCCAGACAGATTCTCCACCCTAATCATCCCTAATGGGGCCACAGCGGAGACTGCGAACTGCCTGGGGTTACATGGGCTGCAGATTTGAAATTGTCCTTCCCCAGACCCTAAACACCAAAGACATTCCCATGAAGATACAACGGCACCTACAGTTTCTGGAGTATTTTAAAAATAGCATTTAAAATTCTGGTGGCAGCTCTGTCTGGTATCACTGTGGCTAGAGAGGCAATGTTACACTCGGTGCATTATTGCATTACTCCTATTAAATCTGAATACAGTTGTTTAGCTGGGTAGGATTAGGGATATGGTCATGCAGAATATGTGCTTTATAAGTAATAAACAGCCAATATGTTAATAATAGGCATGCTAATAAGCAACTAGTTAATAGTGAGAACTGGTCCCTATACTAAAGTGTTACCTTATTTGCTGTCCTTACAGTGAAAGTCAATGGTTCCCCTAAGCTGTTTTGTTATCAAAATTCTTCAAATTATCTTCATTTGTGTTCCAAAGAAAAAGAAAGTCATCAAAGTTTGGAATGACAAGAAGGTGTGAAGGATTTTTATTTTTGGCTGGACTATCCCTTTAATGAAATTGACAAAAAGTAAATAATGCTCAGTTGGTATTGGTTCTGCTAGTGCTAGTAATGTTTTGCTTGAAAAAGTTGTAGTGTCTGGAGGAAGTTAGCTGGGCAACTGTTTAGAATGAACTCAGGGTTATTCTGATGACAATTTCTGTGCTTCAGTTTGTTGTTCTTCGGACGGCCTTTGTAGAAGCAGTGATGCTGCAGGACTTCTGAAAATTTCTGTTAGTTTTTGGCATTGCGATACTTTAAGGTGTAGAGTGCCTAATTCACAGCTTATATTAATGGAACAACACTGCTGTTTAATATTAATATGCCACAGTTGTAGGTTCTGTACATTATGAAAAGAAATCCTACAATAGAATAAAATAATGACTTTTAAAGTTACATTCACAAACCTTAATGCTTTTCAAGTAGTAGCATAATGGGGATTTTAATGGTCATGCAGTCTTCGTTGATAAGTTAAAGAGTCCTCAGTTGCCTTATGTAAGCTCCGAACCATACGTTTCAGAATAAAACTAATGAGCTATTTAAGAGCACTTGAGTAGCACAATATCCATCATCGACTTGAGCTTGTCCTTACTTCCTTTGATAAACAGACGTTATTGTGTTGCAGCTTTATTCTCAGCTTGTCTTTCACTTTCATTCAGCTCCTATCAAACAGGAAGATGGTCTGTGAGCCATTTTTTTGTCCTCCATTCAGCAGGCTTCAAATCAGCTTGATTGTCCCATCTCAATGTAAGAGGTTTCCCCAGCTGACCCCAAATCAGTTTAACAATCTTTATTTCTCTCAAGTTCTAACATCTTCCCACACATGACCTCAAATCAAACTTAATGGCCTTTTATGCACTCCACATAGCATCTTCAAACTGACCTGAAATCAGTTTTTATAGTCTTAATTTACTGCTCACCTTAGCTGGAGGACAGCTGTTTTGTTGAAGAGCCATCTCCATGCCATCAAAGGGCTTTTAATCATGTTTCGTAATGTATGGAAGAGGGTCTGAATTCAGTCAGTTACGACACTGACCTAAATGGATGCCTTTAGTCTAAACAGGCAATTTAAAAATTACTTCCTAATCATCAGCTAATTACTAACTGCTGCAAATAGGCCAAAAGCTTAAATAAAAACACTATTTGGATAAGTGCTTAATCAAGTGGCACATAAACATGTACAGACACTTTAAAACAACAACAAATCAGAGGGTTTTTTTACTTTTTTTAATGCCAATGTCTGTTAATGCACAAGCACCATTTTAGACTGACAAACTGTACTGTATAAGATGTAATGAAATTAACTCATTTGTAAGGGAATTAATCATTAATTTTATTTCTAGCTCAGGTTTTGAAAGGACTCGAATCTGAAAATTCTGAGTCAACCTGATTAAACTGAATTCAAATCTGATATTAATGAGGGCCTCTCGGAGGAGGTGGTAGTCAGCCTTTGTGTGAGCTGGCTGCCTGTCCAGGAAACTGCGCACATCGGGGCTGGCTGTTGTTCGGAGCAAATAGAGTCTATCTTTGTCTGTGACTTCCAATTTTCCTGTAGGAGAAAAGTTTTTTTTTTTTGTTTTGTGTAAGGAAAGAGAGTTAATGGTAAGATGAGAGGGAGGCTAAAACAACAAAATACCCTTTTCTGGTAACAGAATTAGTATAATTGAATTTTCTCTTTTTCCTTTTGGTTAAGTTTGATTTAGAAGGACGCTTCTAAACCGGCGTTTGGGAATGGGGATTTCTTAATACCACAAACCACAGGACTGTGATTGTTATTAAAATTCCTCC
>NW_015542382.1:338292-339359 GCF_001515605.1 Sinocyclocheilus anshuiensis
CCGTTATAGCTGAATTAATCACAACGTAGCATTAAAGTAATGGGGCTGAAAACCCGGATACAATTTTAAAACAAAGAAAACAACAGCTTTTAAGCAAGGGAAAACCTTCAATAAACGTGTTTAAAACTCAACTATGATTGTGTACACAAGGTTATTACGTTCGCATTTGGGAATGTTCCTTTTCAATGAGAGGAGAAGAGGAGAGAGATAGTGAAAGATAAAGTTCAGATGTAACTAAGCAAGTCACTTCAACGCTTCAAACACTGCAACACATTTAGCCTTTGAGACCACACAAATGCTACGTGCTAACCACTAGCCTTCAACGCTAATAGCTTAGCTTGGCTAACATGGTGCTGGCGGACTGAAAGTTACCTCCGGAAAAGGTTTCCTTCGACTTCCGGGTTACGACTTGTTACTATGGTGACGTACCCAGGATGCAGCATGCGCCTTACTAGCTGTGGTTGTCAGTGAGACGTCAGCGCGTCTCGCACTACCCAACCAAAAAGCAAAAAGCATTCTTATCTTATCTTATAGCGCTAAACAATCTCAACTCGTTCTGAGTGAGGTGAATTAATCTACCGATTCACTGCAATTAATACAATAACTGTCAATGATATCAGCACATATTCATACAGACAAAAACGCGTGGATTTAACCACAATTTCATTTTTCTCCCAAAAGTAACAATACTAGTTTTTAATGGCTAGAGCATTAACTAGCTAGGTTAATCTTCTGAAGCCGGGAGATTTATTTATCATATTTATCATAGGAGATGGAACACGCACCACCAAATCGAACTATGTAGGCCTTTTAGAGAAAGTAAACGGGGAAAAAAGCCCGTTTCTTCCTTCGTGCGCTTTTCTAGAGCGACTTATTTTTGTCTCGGTGGACAAAATTAAAACCGTTTTTCTGCAGTTCAGTTCTTTAAAGAACAACTCGAGTTTCACTTCATTCATTCAACACGCTCTGATACACAACAAAAGTATCCAGTGCCACAACAAATCTGTTTCTTTTGTCTTTTATCTATTTTTCCGGATAAAAATAGAGAAAATTCATAATATTATCTT
>NW_015542382.1:341110-341794 GCF_001515605.1 Sinocyclocheilus anshuiensis
TAGTGAAAGATAAAGTTCAGATGTAACTAAGCAAGTCACTTCAACGCTTCAAACACTGCAACACATTTAGCCCTGTGAGACCACAAAATGCTACGTGCTAACCACTAGCCTTCAATGCTAATAGCTTAGCTTGGCTATTTGTTTACAAACAGCTAACAAAATGGCGCTGGCAGCCTGAAAGTTATCTCCGGAAAAGGTTTGTTAGGACTTCCGGGCTACGGCTGTTACTATGGCAACGTACTTTGTAATAACTGGCCTGTGCTACACACGGTCTTATGGCTATATACAGTTTACGCTTTTGTGTGGAAATGGCGGCGCATTCCACACTGAACAACCAAAAAGCACTCCAGATTTATCTTTATAGTGCTGACCAATCTCAACTCGTTCTGAGTGAGGTGAATTAATCTACCGATTCACTGCAATTAATACAATAACTGTCAATGATATCAGCACATATTCATACAGACAAAAACGCGTGGATTTAACCACAATTTCATTTTTTTCTCCCAAAAGTTACAATCGTTCGGACATTCTCTCTGAGTACCGCGTTTCAAGTTTACTAGTTTTTAGTGAATTAAATGGCTAGAGCATTAACTAGCTAGGTTAATCTTCTGAAGCCGGGAGATTTATTTATCATAGACTAATTTGGAGATGGAACACGCACCACCAAATCGAACTATGTAG
>NW_015542382.1:341837-342532 GCF_001515605.1 Sinocyclocheilus anshuiensis
ACCCAGACCGTTCAAAATAACGGCTTTTCACTCATTTCAATATTCTGCATTTGTCGTGCCCATTCGTTCAAGATTAAACTTCACATATTACACACATTTTAATAACCTTATTTCCTAAAAAGGGTAATAAACACTGATTAAAGTCGCACCGATTACATGAACACATCAAGCATATATATATAAGACATACAAAATATTATTTGTGAATCTATTGCTCTGATACTTTCAACGATTTTCAGTGATTGTCCGTATACGTTTCTTTGTCTGTGACAGGAGAAACGCATGCTTTTCTGGAAGGTAGTAAAAGCATGCGTACCTTTTTTTTGGAATGCAGGGGGGAAAGGGGAGGTGTCCTGAGGTCATGCCCATGTCACGAGTTGGGAGTCTGCCATTCTTCTATTGTTTCATGTGTGACTCAATAGTGTAAGTGGGTCCGTTCGAAGACAGAGATCCTACAAAGATTTCTATTCAAACATAAATCTAGGCTATCTGCTGCCGTTTTTTCAAAGCATAATGCAAAACTGTGACATTTCATTCACTGACATTCTTCGATCGGCGGCTCCAAACCCGGAAGTGCATATACTTACTTTGCCAGCAACCCGCCAAAATAAAAGCCTGCTGATTTTAAAGGGGTCATATGATGTTGCTAAAAAGAACATTATTTTGTGTATTTGGTGTAATGAAATGTGTTTATG
>NW_015542382.1:342637-364020 GCF_001515605.1 Sinocyclocheilus anshuiensis
AACTGTTCTGGAACAGTGTTGTAAATACAACTTAACCACTGATTTCTAGTCGTGTCCTCTTTTGGAAGGCCAAACAAAGTATTTTTGCTTTCGCAACGAAACACACAGCGTCGCGGTGGCGGCAGCAACAATAAAGTTACGCCTTCTTTCTTTGCGTGAACATTTGGGCAGTGTTGTGCAGATCTTCCCACACAGTGACGTAGACATGTGGGGGCATGTTTAAATGAGGCGTTTTAGGAGGGCGCGGACAATTCTTAACTTTTATAAAGAATATCTCTTTGGGTTTGAGACTTTAGTCTTTGCAACTTTAGGGATCTTATCTATTCACGAACAGCTTGTAACACTCCAAAGAGAAAGGAAAACTTGAAATTGCATCATATGACCCCTTTAAGTTCGAAAATGATGAAAATTAAAAAAGTAGTAGTAAATATTAACATTTTATTTTTTATATAAAGTAATTGTATTTGTATTTAATACTTCCCTTTAATTTTAAAATATAATAGTATTATCACACTTTATTATTTAGTTTATTATTTTATTAAAAAAAAAAACTAAATAAATAAAGTGCAATATTATTATTCTATTCTAGTCTTATTAATTTATTTTTTTATAGTTATATTTAATGGGTAGCATAATAGTATATGCAGTGTGAGGACCAAACCAAATCTCCAGGTTCTCATATGAGAACCAGGCTGAAAAACGTATGTGCACCCCTGTTTATAAGTACTAATAAACAGCCAATGTGGTAATAATAGGCATGCTAATAAACAACTAGTTAATAGTGAAAATTGGTCCCTATACTAAAGTGTTACCATATATTTTTTATGTTTATCATGGGTGTTATTATTTATATAATGTTATAGTATCTCTTAATGTTTTAAATTAGCTGTTATTTTATATTTTATTAACTTTTTGTTTTGTCAAATTTTGTCATTTTTATTTATGCATTTTTTATATATTTCTGTTTAGCCTTAATTTATTTTTATTATAGTTTTAATAACCTTACTGTCAGACCCAAGGACTGTTTGTTGTGTTTTCTTCCCCATGTGCTCTGTTTGACCTAGTTTCTGTCTCCATCTGATTGTATCATTTGGTTCAGGTGTGTTTAGTTAATTATCCTCATTTGCCAATGTATTTAGTTCTAGTCTGTTGTTCCTGTGTTCCCTCATCCAGTGTTAAAGTTAAAGTTGAGTTGTGCGTGTGTTACCTGCCTGCCTTCTGTGGATACCTTCTGGATTAATTAAAGACTGTTTACGTTCATCTTCTTCGTGCACTCATTATACACCACACCCCTGACACTTATACTTCAACGTCAGCTTATTTGATTTCAGATGCCAAGGGAACATTTCATTTGATTTAATACAGCTTCTATATTTTATTTTGTTTCAGTTTTATTTCAATTAACACTTTTAGTTTTAGTTATCAGTAACAACACTGATATATTTCAAGACCTAAAGAAGAAATATAAGTAATTATCAAGAAATATAAGTAATTATTAAATAATAGTCAGTAACTGTCAAATAATCAATAATGGATAAAAAGATCCAATTGTCTATAGAGTACAGTAAAAGAGACAACAAAACAGTTTATCCAACAAAACTATATGCAGAACAAAAAATGTGCAACCTTAAGAAAGCAGCATGATAAAAGTGAAACAGTATCAATATTATTGCCAAGTATAAAAATGATTGTGTAAAATGTATTGAAATAACACTTATAAATACAGCCCTTGTAAAACTTGTTTTTTTCCAGCAAATTTCCATGGACTGCCTTACAGACTCTTGTGGTCCCTTGGCGTCCCCATACCCCAGGTTAAAAACCGTTGTCATAAAAGAATAATTCTGTCATCATTTACATACCCTCATGTTGTTCCTAACCCATATGAATGCACTGCAAATGGTGTTTCATATTGTCTTGATTACAAGGTATTAGGGAATCAGTTCAGTTCCCGTGGCACGTACATGTAAAGGTGAACCTTTAGTTTAAGAATCTTTGGATGAAAGAATCTGTCAGATGGATAAATGTAAATGTTCTATCATGTTTTCACAAACAAGGGATTTGAGTTGCCCAGTTGTTTGCTCATTGCTTAAGTGAAGACACACTTGTTGCCTGGAGGAGGTGATGGACTTGTGGAGAGTTTGGGCGAAAGCCAGGAGGCAATGTAAAGCTATTCACAAGAAACCATTGAAGATAAGAGTGTGCGTTTGATTTCAAGTGTTACCTAAAAGCAGCATTCCAACTCCAAGAGACTGCAGCGTCACTGATAAGAAACAGTGGACATGATTGCTGCAAACACTCCAACAAAAGGGCTTAAAGAGACACACATACATACACATTTACTTGCCTCTAAACAAAGACACAGACTTGTTTTATGGCTCAATTCGCAGCCAATCATATTCAGCAAGGATGCATTAAATTGACCAAATATGAAATGCTTACGTTTAATAGTTTTTCCACCAATTTCCCCAAAGATTTTTTTTTTTTTGCTATAGTTTAGGGGGAAATTTCCCCAGTGCTATGAAAAACCTCTCTTTCCCTTTCTCACACACACATGCACACATTTGTTCAACACCATCCATTCTTCTGTGAACCTCCTCCATGGACAAACAACTTATTTGATTCGTACCTAGGGGTTGAAAACACGTCTGGTGTTTTCGAGGTGTCTGAATATTTTTGCTTATTCTTTTTGAGGGTTGCACAGCAGTAGGGAAACCGCAGCCCAGTTGTTGTTCTTTATACTGTCTGTCATTTGTTCTTTCACTAAGCTGTTTTTCACCGAAAATGGTGGCACAGCTTGTGGCTTACACATGAGTGTCTGTGATTGCTTGGTCTGTTGCGGCACCAAACCTCTTTGATTGCTTTCTTTTCTCTAGCCAGGGGGAGGAAAGACTCTCTCCTGGTCTCTCTCCTCTGCTTTCTTTTTTTTTCTCATGCTGTGAGGGAACAATAGATGACCAGGTGAGAGTTTGCTTTGTGTTTAGTGTATATGTGTGTGTGACAGAGAGCTAATCCTCCCCTTTAAATGCCACTGAGTTTGAATTACTGGTCAACATCAAAGTTGTCACATGTTCTTTCTCCTGTTGATCATCAGGTTGTTCTGGTGTGTGTGTGTAAGGATCTATTTATACTTTTTAAAATATGAAAATCATACAGGTTTGTAACAATTTTCGCCAACATGCTTTTATTGCGCCCACTAGACATGCTGAGAAGTCATTTATTTCTAATAGAGGGAAGTAGTCCAGTATATGCGTATAGGGAATTCTGATCTGATTTAAGCTTTGAGTGTGTTGAAATAGTTGAACTTTTGTTGCTAAAATATAATGTGTTCTAATCAAATATATGTGTGAGGTCAGAATTACCAACACTTTTGCCCTAAAATGTTATTCTTTAAACTCTGTTTCTGTAAAATGAATAATTAATAGTGAATAATTATGACAGAAATAATTATTTTATAAATATTACATAATTGTTTACCTTGATTAGCTCTAGAAATTATATGCTTTTCTTTCAAACAACTGGAACTATTCATACATTCCTTATTCATTAATTTTACCATGGTGAATAAGCGGAGGGCAATCTCTGCCTTGTGACAAATTTGAAAGCTCTTTGGGTCTGCCACTAGTGGGCAAAAATGCGACAATCGTATGCGAATGTTGGAGATAATAGAAAAGGTGGCTTCTATCTTGTAGTGTGCATTAGCTTAAAAAATGCTAACGTCAAACATCAAAATCAGAAGGCTTTGCTTGTTTGCTTTAAAGGCTGTGAGAACATAATTTGTGACCAACTTAAGGACTGTGACATATTTCTGAGTGAAACAGAATTTTGAATAAGAAAAAATAAAGTCAATAGTGGTTGCAGGGTAGTGGTTAAGGGATGTCATGCCCAATCAGAGAGGGAACACTAGATGTGAAGGAAATGTACAGATTTTGAATACAGATCAAGAAAACAGATTTTTTTTTTCTGTGAATTGTTCCCAAAGCCCATAGTATCAGTTTTGATACTTAGCATATGCATACAGCTGAATGAGTAGTCTTTCATAGTGTGTAAAAACACAGGTGCTAGACATGTTTCAACCTATTTCAGTGTCTGTAATATTTCTCTCCAGAAGTTATGACCAATAAAAATGTCTTGATGATGAAATTTGTGTAATTTGTATTGTACGCATACAATAACGTATGCATAAAAAAACCGTAAGTATACTTAAGGCGTACGACTAGTAATTTGTGCTAACAAAGTAAATGATTAATTTTGATTTCACGCAGAGTTTAAACAGGAAAAAAAAACACTGGCCAAAAAAAATCTAAGAAATTAAATGCATCTTGTTGATGTTCAGATATTTTAATTACAGCAAGTAAGAAATACTGACAAACCGATTTTTGCTGTGTAACTGTCCGCCTCTTCACATCACATTGTCATGGCAGCTCTGAACCTCAGAAAATATCTCTTGTCAGGTATAATTGAAAAGAGAGTTAAGGCTTAGCGATTGAAAAACATGCGGCCAACCCTCCCCTGCCTTACAATAACCATACCACAAATCTCCTCATGGGTTATGACAGTCATCTGGCCACTGTGCTGTAGTTGCCTGATGATAGGTTTTCTCGCTCTCGCTCTGTCTCACCTCTCTCTGTGCTGTCCAGAGCTGGAGTGTGAAATAAATTGCTGCTTTAGCCTTGGGTTAGGCCCTGTGACAGGTTAACACACACATACACACACACACACACATACACACACACACACACACACACACACACACACACACTGAGGTTCTGTTAACTCTACGCTATCAGAACAAACACCGTCATATTTAAAAATGACCAGTACCTCCCCTCACTCCCTCTCTCTGTCGTTCTTTCCTGCCTCATCATCTTCTGTTCTCCTCTCTCTCTGTCCCTCCCTTCCTCTCTTTTTCGGTTCCTTTCCAATTTGTGTGATTTAATTGGTGAGTTTAGTGGCTGGAGCAAGGTGAGGGGCTGTCTGGGAGAATTTAAGGCAGCTGGTTTCTGTCAGCCTGGTGAACTCTTTCATAGTCACTTACCTCTCTCTCTCTTTCTTTTCTTTTTATCACTATCTATCCATCTACCTCTCTCGTACTGTCTACCTGCCTTGTTTATGGGTAACTTCAAACCGTTCTGGGAGAGATAACTAATCTGAAAAGAACATGTCTCTGAGGTAAAATGCGAAACTGTGGTGATGTATGCTGCCATATTGACCCTCCCCAGCAAACGCCTCTTCTGTTCTGTCCTCAAATGAGCCATGAAGTCATCTACAACTTAGTTACAGTAAAAGCTTTAAGCATCAGCATGTTTATGATAATGTTGTGAGATATTTAAAAATGCTCCAAAAGAAATTTCAATCTGTTTGTTTGAGTGAGCGGACATTTCAACATGAGCTCGTCCAATGAGATGATTTTGGGGTGGGACCACCTTGCTGAACAATTGGGACAGTGTTTTAAAGGATTAGCTCACTTCCAGAATAAAACATTTCCTGATAATTTACTCACCACGATGTCATTCAGGATGTTCATGTCTTTCTTTCTTCAGTCAAAAAGAAATTAAGGTTCCCCTTCGGGAACTCGAGCTGCGTCGGAAAACGCTAGGGGAACGCCTTCAGCGATACCAAGCTCTGAATCATATGTGTAAACATGTGGAGAGCGTCGAGGATTCGCCCCCTCAATCCCCACAATATGAGGAGCTATTGGAGGTAGTTACTCGTGCGGTTGCCAAGCTGAACATTGAGTGGCCCGCAGAGAAACAGGCTGAACCACAGAAGAGTAAACTCGATGAACGCTTTTCTGCGTGCTAAGCCGCTACCTCCACGCCGGAGCCTGCCATTTTTTCCCGATCTCCACACCGAGGTGTCGAGATCGTGGAAGAAACCATTCTCGGCCCGCTTATTCGTCCCCGCCTCTGATTACTATGGAAATGTGGCGGGGTTGAGTGAATGCGGTTACAGAGCGATGCCCCGGGTAGAGCAGACGCTTGCGAGCTATCTGTCACCCGGCGCGGCATCGTCTCTGAAGGCTCCGGTCTTGCCCTCCAAGCCGCTGCGAACCACTTCAGCGCTGGTGGGCAAGGGGTACTCGGCAGCGGGTCAGGCTGGTGCGTGTCTGCACACTATGTCAGTGTTACAGGCGTACCAAGCCGACCTGCTAAAAGAGCTAGATGAAGGCGAGCAAGTTAAAGCAGATTATATCTTAGAGCTAAGGAGAACCGCTGATTTAGCTCTTCGCGCCACCAAGGAGACTGCCCGTGCTATTGGGCGGTCCATGGCAGCTCTGGTGGCAGCGGAGAGGCATTTATGGTTGACCCTGTCCAATATGAAAGTGAAGGACAGGGTCTGCCTTATGGATGCCCCGCTTGCACCTTCTGGTCTGTTCGGCAACGCCGTCAATTCCGTCGTCAACAGATACCAGGAGGCTCATAAACAGGCGGCGGCATTCCAGCGGTTTCTCCCTCGCCGTTCTATAGCTCTGGGGGCTGCTGGGCGGGAGCAGCCCCAGCCGGGTACCAGCTCCTCATATAGGGAGGTCCAAAAACAGAGCGTTGCCTTTCGCGCTCCCCCGCAGCGGGACCGAGGACGGCGGTGCTCTAAGTCGAGGGCTTCTAAGGCGAGGTCCGATCTGAGGGTCGTGCTTCAGTCGAGGAAGCCCTCGACGAAGCGGTCCTGACAGACTTAAGCCCAGGACTGCTGAGGGCGGCCCCTACTGGGAAAGAGCGGGGTACACCGCATTACACGGTGTCCGTCTCTCCTCAGCGCCCTCAGGAAACCGTTCTGCCAACCCTGCCAGTGTTCCAGGGTGCAGCGTTCTCCAGCGAATGTTTCTCTCGGTATTTTCCGCCCGGGAACGTAGCGGAGCCGAGAGCCTCGCCACTCCTTCGGGGGTCTCTCGAGCAGCTAGCTCTGCGATCTCCTGCTGGTCCGCCACTTCAGGGCACCCAGCTAACAGCTCCAAATACACCAGAGGCCAGTCTCGCCAAATACTGCCAAATGTATCTCGTTGGGTCCTGCAAACTGTAGAAAGAGGCTATCGCATTCAGTTCAGCGCTCCGCCGCCGCCTTTCAAAGGAGTTTTTCTCACATTAGTGGGCCCAGAGCAGGCTCCGGTATTAGAACAAGAAGTCAATACTGTCTTGAGGAAGGAGGCCATTGAGGTGGTCCCTCCTCTCGACAGGGAGTCCGGGTTCTACAGCCGGTACTTCATCGTTCCAAAGAAGGATGGAGGGTTGCGTCCAATTTTAGATCTGCGGCTATTGAACCACTCAGTCATGCGTCTGAAGTTCAAAATGCTCACTGTCAAACAGGTCGTGTCTCAGATCAGGTCCGAGGACTGGTTTGTCACGATAGATCTAAAAGATGCTTATTTCCATGTCTCCATCCTTCCCAGTCACAGGAAGTTCCTGAGGTTTGCTTTCAGGTGCAAAGCTTACCAATATCGGGTCCTTCCCTTCGGTCTAGCACTCTCACCCCGTACTTTCACGAAGTGTGTGGATGCTGCTCTGGCTCCTCTGCGATTCCAAGGCATCCGCATACTCAATTACATCGACGATTGGTTGATTTTAGCTCAATCAGAGCAGATGGCAGTTCGGCATCGAGATGTCATTCTCGCTCATATGGAAAAAATGGGGTTAAGACTAAACGCCAAGAAAAGTGTGCTTTCTCCATTACAGAGGACCACTTATCTGGGCGTGGTGTGGGATTCGACCACGATGCAGGCACGTTTGTCTCCTGCTCGGATCGAGTCGATCCTCACTGCAGTCATGGGAGTCAGAGAAGGCTGGTCACTCACTGTCAAGCTGCTGGGTCTGATGGCAGCTGCGTCCAACGTGATACCTCTTGGCCTGCTGTACATGAGACCCCTACAGTGGTGGCTCAAGACCAAGGGGTCTCCCCGAGGGGAAAACCGCTTCGCATGATCAAGGTCACGCGGACGAGGAAACTGTACGCCCTGAAGTGGAGACCCTTCACTTCTTGATGCGGAGACCGCCTGCTTGACCCAGTTAACTGCCCGATTGGTATAGTGCTGGAGTTCTTGCAGGTCCGTTTCTCCGTGGGGTTAACCCACTCCACCCTGAAGGTCTACATGGCGGCTATAGCGGCCTAGCACGCCCCTCTTGATGGTCACTCAGTGGGCAAGGACCCCCTGGTTACACGTTTCCTCCGCGGTGTGATGAGGCTGAGGCCTCAGGTACGATCTCGTGTCCCTCCTTGGGCCCCTAAGAGAGGTCATCCTGCTTCCAAGCAGACCCTCTGCCGGTGGATAGTGAATGCCATTACTGTTATCTATGAGTCCTCTGATCTTCCCTCACCATTGGGGGGCAAGGCTCACTCAACAAGAAGTGTGGCGGCCTCCAAGGCCTTTCTGGCAGGAGTTCCTATGCAGGACATCTGCAACGCTGCAGGATGGTCTACGCCCCTCACGTTCGTCAGGTTCTATGACCTAGATTTGCGAGCCACTCCAGGCCCCTCTGTTCTCTTGCCATAGCTGTGCTCTTCCACACTAGGCAGGGATTTGCAAGTCTGGCGGCGTGGACATCTCGTTCCCCTAGCGTTTTCCGACGTAGCTCGAGTTCCCGAAGGGGAACGTCCCAGGTTACGTATGTAACCATGGTTCCCCGAGGGAACGAGACGCTGCGTCGCAAGGCCATACTTCCGGCATCCCTACTAGAGCTTGCTTCACTCCTAAGAAGCTAGCGCCGGCTGCACCTCACGTGCTTTTAAAGCTTCCTGGTCATGACGTCACCCGCCTCTGACGTCTCGCCCATCGATTTGAATGATTACACATATGATTCAGAGCTTGGTATCGCTGAAGGCGTTCCCCTAGTGTTTTCCGACGCAGCATCTCGTTCCCTCGGGGAACCATGGTTGCATACGTAACCTGGGACGTTTTTGAGGAAAACATTCCAGGATTTTTCTCCATATAGTGGACTTTCAATGCAGCTTCAAAGGGCTCTACATAATCCCAGCCGAGGAATAAGTGTCTTATCTAGTGAACGTTTTCTAAAAAAATTTAAATTTATAAACATTTTAACCACATGCTCGTTCTGCACTAGTTCGACTTCACGCATTACGTAGTCACGTTGGAAAGGTGACGTAGGCGGAAGACCAACCCATTGTGTACAAAGCGAACGTGCAAAATGCCCTTAACAAAAAAGGTAAAACAACAATGTCAGACGATTTTGAAGTTGGTGGAGAAAATGAGTTTTTTGCCTTACCATACCTTTTTGAAGCGGAATACCCAGAATACCGCGTGACCTTTCCAACGTGATTACGTAATGCGTGAAGTTGCGCATGCATGTCACAAAGCTAGTGCAAGACTAGCATTTGCTTTTAAAAAGTTTTTTTTTTTTTTTACCGTTTCGCTTATTATTATAGGACCCTTATTCCTCGGCTGGGATTGCGTAGAGCCCTTTGAAGTTGCATTGAAACTGCAATTTGGACCTTCAACCCATTGCGTCCCATTGAAGTCCACTATATGGAGAAAAAATCATGGAATGTTTTCCTCAAAAACCTTAATTTTCAAACAAGTTTAGTCAAACATGCCCTTATCTGCCCTTCTTTGGACAAAAACAGAAAATTCCACCTAATAAAAACACTATTAGTTAACCAGATTAACAAAGTGGTCAGTGTTTGGCTGGTTTGCACGATCCATTTATCCCCTGGTGGTAACTAAACCATGTTTGCCCAAAAACAATTTAAAAGAATTCATGTATTCTGACAATACAGTTTTTCTGTGTGTTTCATATTTTTCAAGTTATTGTATATGTTGTGTTTTACCAATTAGTTTTTTTGAAGGCTCTTAAAAGTGTGAAATTAACTGCAGTTACTGTACAGCTCAGGATAGTCGCTAGTGAGGGGCTTGCAACTGTGTGCGTACATCGACCATTGAGATGAATGGAAGCACTAACGGTTAGCTTCCTCTAGGTATTAAAGCAACTTTTAGATTATTTTCCTTATCTCCATAAAATACTCTCAGTCCCTTCAGTCTAGAATGCATAGCCATGGGAAGAGGGATGGCCACAGAGACAATGTTTCTAGGTTCAACCTTCTTTTTTATTGTGCAAAACAAAAACCAGCATGCAGTGTAATAACCATCCAATTAGAACAAACATTACATCATTATAGAGATAATATATGTAGTGAGAATTCTAACTTCTGAAAGATGCTGTCTGGCAAGGATTCTCCAAGCTTTCTGCATAACGTCCTGTTTTCAGTCTTATACAGACATGCAGGTTATATAATGATTTACTGTAGTAACTAATAATAAGCAAAGAAGAATAAAGAAAAGAAGAGGGAAATTCCCATAATAACTCATCCTGCATCCTTGATATTCCTGAACATATACAAGCTTAGTGCCTATTTCTTACAGCAACCCAAGCTCATTGATAAAACATGCCTGTGGCGACATCTCTTTAAAATTATTCTGTTGCTTTTTGACACTTTCAAAATAAAAGTGTCCAGAGAGCAGCTCTAAAAGCGCACTCAGTTATTATTTGAAACAAATTAATGTGAATCTGGCAACATTTTATTGCATTGGTTCTTGTACATATCGCTTGCAGTTTGGAAAGGAAATGTGTTGCTTAAGGTTTAATGCTTTGCCGAATTTAAAAATAACATACCACTTACACTAAAGCCTACCTTAAACTGTTAACAAATGCAAACACAAGATAAAAACACATTTGCTGAAGCAACCATGTCATTTCAGCTTGCTTCTATGATTCTTTGAGCTCTTTTACCGTATTTTATCAGCAAATGCAATGGTGTACCAGGTGAGCTACCAAGCAAGTTTACTATGTTAGAAAAGCCATGCACACTGAGCTGATTTTGTGATGCAAACATAAAAATATATGGGTTTACAAATCATGCAGTATGGTTTGTGTTAGTTTTGAGCTCATAATGTAGTGTTGTGAAATGAACTATAAGAAAACAAGTCTTTATTAATCAGTAATCTGCCCCTGTAGAGGAGTTTTGCAAAAATATATAGACGCACGATTTTGAAAATTAGTCTAGGATGCAATAAAGACTTCCTTTGCTTAAACAGAAATCTCGAAAGCGCCACAGAGACACATTGTTTACACTTTCAGTTAAATCGACTTAAGAGTGGCTTACTTATAGCTGCCTCAGCTGGGATAGGAGAATGTATTTTAATATCGAAAAATTAGACTCTTCAGTGTGAATGTGGCCCATACATCACAAACACCCCAGTCCATCACACAAATTCTATAGTAGGCTAAGTAGTAATGTAGGAACTGTAGGTAGCTCCTGTGCTACATGCTTAATTGAATATACATGTTCATGGTCATTCATCTGAAGCATAGACACAAAGCCTATTTCATACAGTTGCTCTCTCTCTTTCCCTCTCTGATGATTTATTTGTTCTCTTCCTGTGCAGCTGCCCCAGAGATAAGTGGCTGTTTATCAAATTGCCTGTCAGAAACACTCGGCAGATTAATCCACAGCTCTTATCGCCACGCTGAGAGAAAACTTCCCAGTGCTTTTAATTCACTGAATTGGATTACAGTATTACACAAGCACCTCTCGTGACTGGAGTGCACAACTCGTTTTAATACAAAAAAACCTCCGTCCAAGCTGGAAGCGAGCGATGTGATGCATCAAAAGTGGAGCACTCCTGTTATAATCAATGAAGCAGTATAAACTGCAAGTTCGTGAGTTTTGTGGTGACTACCAATGGAAGTGCAGATAGTGGTGCTTATGAGATTCACTTCTTGAAACTGTATACTACAGGCGAGTTGGAAAACATCATGGAGTTAAACAGTGAACACACACTTCTCTTGTGGTTCCAGCAGTATTTTGTAAATGCATAGATCTATTGTGAACGATTCATCTGTGTATACTTTTCATTGGTTAAAAAAATGTTGACATTTTGACCTGTTTAATCAAAACGTCAACTTGATCTTCCGGTCATACTTCTCTCTGATGATGTATGCTTGTTTTATACAGTCATTTATTCCACTTAAACCGTGTTCCTTTTTTTACAGCTGACTGCAAACTTGCTTTAATTTTTGAGTGCAACACCCAACAACGGATGGATGCCCTCTTTGCATTTTTTGTCGGTTACACTTGGATATACGTAACAATACAGAAGACATGCCTTTTCAAAAATTAAGTTGAAATAATAGACTGATGGCTTCAAGAAAGGCTTATACCAGTTTTTTTTAAATTGTGATTTTAAACTAAAATGATAAAAAAACGTTCTTCGTAAATGAAATCTGACACTAAAAAGTCGACATAAAATAAAATGTAAATATTAGATGAAAAACTCCTTCCTTAATCCTTAATTCCTTAATCTCTTAATTATTCTTTCACCTCGTGTATTGAGACTAACTGGAGCATTATGGTTTTGTTGTATCCTGTCATTCGCAGTGGAGTTACATTGTTTTACAACTTAATGGCTTTGCACTCAAAGCTTGCATGGGTCCTGATGGAATTACGTTGGTTAAAATGGAAATAGGTGGTTTAAATGGAAAAAGTGTGGAATGTTAAATATTAGGAAGGCTTGTCTGGGTCCAGCTCATCTGATGGAGTGCCGTAACAGTTGGCGTTTCAATCCGTAGCTCTATATGTAAAGTAGCCCCATGGGACAGCGGGAAAGGGGGCTCTGCTCAGCCGGATGAGTGATTGAGGAGATTTAAAGGCTGCGTGGTGAACGGATAGAGAGTGAGATGGAGAGAGAGATGATCGATGTGGTAGGCGTGTGCAAAATGTCTGTAGGAGGCTCAGGTGTCAGAGTCCGACAGCTCCCCGTGGGCTGTAAACTTGTGAACTTTGCCATCTATTTACTCACTCGCTGTCTTGTTCGCTTGCTCATTGAGGTTTAAAGAGTGGAGTGGCTCGTTGTCATGGTGATGACTGACAGCCAAGTGTTCCTTTAGTCCATAAAGATTTCTAGAGTTTTAAATTAGCCCTCTAAGCCCATGGCCAGGTCTTACCTATCTAAAATTCATAACTTCTTCTCATTTCATGCCTTTTACATTCATTTTTAACTAACTAGACCAGTCGATCTATAAACGTGCGCAACAATTACACGCGAGTATGAGCCGGTTGTATGCTCCATATGCAGAAATCTTCATTCCAGGTTTAAGTTGGCTCTAAAATCCCGATTTTTGGCCACCTTGGGAGTTTAAACTATGCAGTCTTGCTAAATGAGATCCACTGTGTCCCCCAGCAGTGTACATGACCAGAGTTCTCTACACCAGCCGGCTTATGGGCATTAAAGTGCCTCAGTGACGCCAGGAATCCATTACTCTGCTATTTTGAGCATTCTACAGATTGCTCCCTGTGCGGAATAACAAGCAGCTGGGAATGGTCAGGAAGCTAACGGAAGGTCCGGATGACTGACAGGAGATCAGCGGGAACAGCCCGAGAGTTCGGTCTGGGCCCGGTTAACTGACAGCAGATCAGCGCTGATAGGACAGGGGGAAAATGAGAGTGCTCTGAAACCGCTTTGCTGGGGGCCATAAGCCTGCCACAGCCTGGGTGTATGAATGGAGCCGGGGACCGGAGGAGACAGCAGCGGATGGGGGAAAGGCCGACCGGTTGGACAGAGATAAGCGTAGCTGAGAGAGGAGGCGATGAACACGTGGGGAGACAATAGTTAAGGGCAGTTAGAGGTGACGGAAGGGGGTTGATGAGGAAAGGAGGATGTATGTTTCGGTGTGTGTATGAACGGAGAATGATGGACTGATGAGGGATAGAAAGGAAAAGACGAGAGGTAAAAATCAGGATGCGGGAAGAAATATATTTTCACTACTTATTTCAATTCCACATCAGTGTACACACAGTTGTCCTGCTGTGAGCTCCCTACTGTGTAAATGAAGATGATGATGAAGTCATTGGTCCAGACAGAGAATGTGGGACTGCTGATTACGTGTGTGTGTGTGTGTGTGTGTGTTTGTGAAGGAGAGAGGCACTGTATTTTTGCAGAGTAAATTCAGATTTTATTCCACTCTGATTTTTATTTTATTTACTTTACTTTACTTTTTAATATTGTATTTGGCCAAATACTACTTGCTTCATTTTAGTAACTCTCTTTTTTTGGACCTTTTTGTTTATGGAGTAATCATGGCTAACTGAGAATTCCGTGATGACTGACATTCTGGCCAGGGTGGCATAAATAAAAATTACTTAGTGCATCTTCAGGCAGTCTCAGTTTAATGTTAGTGCTGTAGTTAGTAGTATTTGCATTTTAACATCTCTCTTATATATCTTGTAATTTATGAAATGTCTGTCCCTGTCTTTTAATGACCACCTCTTTCACGCTTTTCTGACTCTCTTCCTCCATCACCTCTCTGTGACCTCTCTGTGTTCTCGTCTTCACTCGTCCTTGGCTATTATTTTTTTCTTGTTTTTCTTTAGTGTTTATTTCCTTTCCATCTTCTAATTTCTCGCCTTCTTCCTCTTACTCTTCTCAGCTCCATCCTTTTGCATTTTTCCATCTTCTTCTCTATCTGTCTCTCCCTCTCTTAACCCTGACTGTGATGTCTTCTTGTTATTTCTCACAGAGATTGGCCTGTCATAATCTATGCCGCTGAGTAATCAGTGTTGGGTTGAGTTCTGCTACAATGGCACCCGAAAAAAGACGACCAGAAAAAAGTCCCATCCCAGAAAGGTGACATCATCCTCTTTGCCAAAGAAAGATGATGGCCGCCACACCTGGAATACCAACCTGAGCTGCATACGCAGGCCAAAGAGAAGATGGAAATTGTGGAGGTGTGGTAGAGAGAGGCTGGAAATTGACTTTTGACCGCATCCATCCTAATACCAAGACTGTTTACTGTCAAACTTCATCCAATAAGTATGATTTGGTAGTGAGTGAGACAGATAGACAGTGGGAAAAATGGTTTGTTCTGTCTTATGTGCTGTAATGATGTGCTAGATTTGGACAAATGGCCAGCTTTGAGTCATTTGCTCTCTTTTTTATTGTATCCATTCTCATATTTAGCCATGATTCATGGGTAATTATGAGGGAATTGATTATTTGAAACTAATCAACCTCCATTAGAGCAGTTCTGGCTTAAATATGAAAACAAACTATCCAAGTGGACTTTACTTGGGGGACAGGTTCAAAAATGAAAAACAAAACCGCTATTCTATATCGCTCAGACCTGTCCGTTCCTCTCCACCAATCACATGCCTTTAATCGGTATATTCCACCACTACATCTGTCTGCATAAAGGGAGGGTGTGTTTGGGAGTCATTAGTTCTGATCAGTTCATTAAAGAGATTGAGCGAGTTGCACTAATGGCCACTTGAGTGGTACCATGCCGTGGAAGATCGTCATTCGTTATTTCTCTCCTCATTCTCTTTCTCTCTCCTCTCCTTCTTCTCTTTGGTAGTCTCAGTGGGATTAATTGAAGGAGGAAAGCAAGAGGGAGCGAGAAGTGGAAAGACGTGGAAAACAGGGGAAACATGGAAAAACAATCTCTTGCGTCCCTGAGGGATGGAGTGATGTGAAGAACTCGTCTGAGGGTGTTGAACAGAGATGCTTGGAAAGTCTCCTCTCTCCACCTGAGTGAAGAGTCAAGGTCATACACAGGCCACGATTCATCAACATCAGCCCAAATCACAGCTCTACCCGTGAAACACAAAAACAGGTGTGTTTGCAGAAAGCATAGTGAAAATACATTATGTTAAGGGATAGTTCGTCCAAAAAGTCAAAATCTGTCATCATTTACTCACCCTAACGTTATTCCAAACCTATATAACAACACACTGCTATTTTCCAAAAGCAGACAGTGACCAGATGGCATTAAACCTCCAAATAAAGCACCATAAAAGTGGTCCATATGACTATACTATATATTCTGTACTATGTACTGTACTACTGTACTATATATTCCAAGTCTTCAAGTTCAAGTACCTACTAAAATTACTAAAAGTGAAATAAAAAATAAATAAAGCTGTACAGATAAAGATTCATCTAAAATAAAATGAAAACTAAAAATATAAAAGCTAATTCAAACTAATAATAAATGTAATAACAGTATATAAATATTACTAAAATAACACTGAACTAATGTTAATCATTTATTCATTGAGTGCTAAATACATTATATATGATGACATTTATTACATGTTGCTTTTTTCAAACTTGGTATTCATAGCAACACAATATTACTTCAAGCCATCTGAGGGAATAACTGAGGCTATTAAAATATTATTGTCCTTTACTCACAATGTTTGTGGGAAATAGACTGTTTGGACATAGATCCACTAAGAAAGTGAAAACAGCACAATAAAGAGATATTGAAGATCCAAGAAGCTTTGGGCTAGAGAGTCAGAAAGCCTCTGAAAATGTGTGTTTGTGTGTCCTTATCTGCATGTCTGTGTGTTCTCACAGACACCTGTAGTTCAATAATGTATTTAAAGGCCCATTACCCTTTTCCATTATTTACATAACCCTTCCTCACCCTTTCTTCCCCCACGGCGGCGAGATATAGAAGGATGGGGGAAATAAGCATGATTTTGGCTGGAAGCAACAGGCGAGATCTAATCTTTTTTTTTTTTTTCTGAGGAAATTCTCCCTCTGGCTTTCTGACACACAAGCAAGCAACAAATAAGCAAAAGAGAGTCCAGACAGAATAAAAAATAAATGCGGTGCTACCTTTTTTTAATTAAAAAAGCCATATAACGTAAATGCATTCTGGGGCTTGTGTGTTTAAAAAAAAAACCTTGTTCATACTGCTGGAGAACATCCTGTAACACTTCATTTTTGCTTTCTGTCTGTAAATAATTGAGTACATGTTGGATCACCACCTATTGTTGCAAGCAATCCCTGGGTGCCGCAGCAGATTGGTTGCAGCCGATGGTATTTATAGGAATATTATTTTGTAAAGGTCATTTGTTTCCATAGAAATCCTGCAGATGTTATCGGAGATAAACTCTAAAAAGCTCTGGAATCCCATATGACCCCTGGCTTGCGCTGAAGTCCTCACAGCGCCATGTAATACTCTGACCAGAGATATCCACACTGATACTAGCCCCTGTGCCTGTGTTGGATTAATAGGGTTCTTCTAATGCTCATGTATTCTCAAATAAGACAAATATATCTTCCAGCGTCTATGAGGAGAGAAGTTCCTTTAATGGAGAGTTTTTCAGTAAGATGCACTTAGGTTCAAAGTGACAAGGTTTTTCTGTGTGCACATATTCGGGTAAACTAAAGCGCTGTTGTTCCTTCAAGGACTTTTGAGTCACTGTCTGTTCCTCTTACCTCTCGTTTCCTGTTTTCTTCACATTATGAAAAGAGGTATTTGGTCTAATGGTTTTTGTTATTTTTTATCACTTAAGGACAAGCCAATCTACTATTTCTATTTTTTTTTAGCTTTCTTTTGTCTTCTGTTTCATTCTTTCTGGGGGGCATTTCATATAGATGGGCATGATGTGCAAATGCTTTTTAGCAAAGAATATCTGTATTTAGGTCATCTTGACTCTTTTAAGCACTCTTATTTGTCATATCTTATCAAGGCCAATTTTCCTGTATAAAGGCAGTCAGTGTAAGTAAGTAGCAAAATTTGGATGTGATGATAAAGGTATAACTTTGTTTAATGCGAAACAAAACACATCTAACAAAACAGGGTGCTCTCGTTTGCATTTGTAAGTATTTATATGTAAAACTTAAACCCTTTTACGCATAAACAACTTTAGATTCATAAACATTTGTTTTTCTCTATTGTTGATATGTAAAAGGGTTTTGTGTTTTACATGCTGTCCATTCAGCGATGTTGTTTCAGTGTCTGCCCTAATGTATGAAAATGTAAGCATGCTGTACATGGGAATACTAATAAGATGATGTTTGACAGAAACAGATTTTGCTAACTTAAAAATAAAATAACCACACTAATTATTTCATTCCTTAAAACAAAATAAAATCCATGACAGTATAAATTTCACACAATTTAATGCTGTGATATAGTGATAGTCTGATATGGGAATATAACAAGTTATAATGACAATAAAACAGTGCACCACTACTTTTAGTACTACGTTTTTTGTAACTTCAGTATAAATATTCATTAAACACACTTGTTTTTTTTTTTTTACCTTTAGAGCTTCATATATTTATATATTATTTGCTCCTGGAGAGCAAGGATATCTTGCAGTAAATAAATAAATTGACCTATAGGACAAAAAAACGTCCTTTGTTATTGAACACATTTCATCCTTGGTGTGAAAAAGTCCACACAGAAGCATTGTGCAAGCAAGAAGCAAGGTTTTCTCTCACTGGGAATTGCCCTTTACACAGCTTGAATCATTTGCCTGGAAGATTTCTCAGAAAGATTTAACACCTGATAATTGTCTGAGTATTAGATATTAAATATATTTGTTAAAACGTTTTTATTGGTTTTTAATAATATAATATAATATAATATAATATAATATAATTGTTTTTATATTATATTATATGACTGAATATGTTTCGGCCAACTTTCAGTTATCTCCACAGATGTTTCAAAGACTGAAGTGCTGAAAAGTGCAGACTGTGCAGTTGAATTTGTGGCTTTCTGTTAACGTGTTCCCCGTGATTGTGTGAAGGTTTTGATAACAGAATAAAGCGTTGATTACTCTATTGAGCGAGTTGTTTCATCTTAATGGGTGTTTTTATTTGACTTTGAAGCACTTGTGTTGCTTTAGTTTTCCAGTTTTATTCTTGGACGGAGGCATTATTTTTGCACAGAGCTGGCTCAGACGTTCACAAACTGCAGAGTGGTGAAATCTCAGTTCATTGTCTTTGAATCAAATACAGCCTCTTTGTACCTTTGCGTAGCACTTTTTAGTGCGAGTGAGTGAGCGAATGTGAGAGAGAGTAATTTAGTTTTCTTTTTTTCCTATTGTGCTGTAGTTCCATCTTGTTACATTTCCATCTTCTCACTTTGCCAGGGAGAGTGAACTAACGCCTCAGACCTCCCTAATGAATCTGTGAGCAATTTCTTGCTTATTTCCGTGTATTTGCCTGGAGTAGACTTCTAGGCTTCAGTGTGAGCATTCTTTCCAGTTGTTGTGTTTGAAGCCACACGTCACAAACACGCATATGTTCATGTACTGGCACAGCAGGGCAAGACACGCTGACCCACTTAGCAGATTTTCCTTATAGTTAACAGACTGTAGCGAATCAGCTCATGGGGAAATATGAATAATTAATCATAACTAGTTATAATTAATTATAAATATTTAGATCCGCTGTAGATATTTACTTGACCTCTCAGGGTCAACTGTCTTGTCAATTCTAAGAACGTTAATTTCCTGGTTAAGGGAAATAACTTTCTTACTGTACAACTCTACAAAGAGCTTGTAGCATAAATCTGCATGATTAAGTGACTCCAGTTATGAGCAAACAATGAACAACGTCAAGTGTGATACAAGTAAGGCTTTATTAACTACATAAACACTTAAACTAGTCTAACATACTACATAAACACTTAAACTAGTCCAACGTACTACATAAACACTTAAACTGGTCTAACATACACATACACACACACACACACACACACACCTTGCTATGGAACATGCAGTGATTTTCCCTACTCACATTCCATCAGGTCGTAAATGGCTCTGGTCTTAGCAAAGGTGTCGGGGTTGCCATGGTAACCAGTGGCCTGTGGTCATTCGCAGACATCCTGGCGCCCAGTCTATTGGGTGAGGGGTCTGTGACGACTTGTTAATCTAATGAATAACTGATTTGTTAAATCAAATGAAAAATTGTGTTTTTGATTGGTCCAGACGCTACAACACCCTCTGTGCATATACACATGCATAAAACATCTGTTTGTCTCTTGTGAATATGTGTGTGTGTGTGAGTGTGTGTCAGCAGACAAATACGCTTAGGGATCTTCTTTTTCTTCCCCCTTATCATTTACACTGAAATTATAATTACAGTGACATTCAGCTCCCCACTGTTCCCTTCACTAGCGCAGACGTGCACACATACACACTGCTTCAAGCCCACATAATGTTTCCCACTGTGCCACAAAAACAGACATCACTAGTCGCTCAGGGGAGCTTCATCAATCCCACATAGAGAAAAGGGACGATGCAGGAAACACTGCAGCCCACATGCAGAGAGAGCAGCGGTCCCCTAAACATGCCTTAATTAACATGCCTTTGTGTGAGTTTGCACTCGGGCCTGCGTGACTGCGATCTCCAGGTGACCTTTCTCAAAATCATCACAGCAGTCTTTGTAATGCTCTCTCCCTCTTATTTTCTGTTTTTCTTACTTTGTCTTTCTGACCCACCTTTACAAAGCTGCATAATGGTAAGCGTCTCTGCTGAGAAGACCAGCAGATGGTCTGTCTTGGATGCTTGTGTGCTGCTTTGGCTAAACTAACTAGCAAGAATTCCTTGTTCAACCAGCCTAATTTTGCTATATCAAATATAAACGATATAAAAATGATGTTTATGTGTAGAATTTTTGATCATATACTTGTTATAAATTAAGCAGATAAAAGATCTGGAGTTGATATAAGGTATCAAATTGGCATTTGGATGCGGTTTGGCTGGTGCTACCAATATGAAGTCCAAGGAGATCTCGATGAAAGTGAAGGAGGCCATCATTAAGCTGAAAAAAATAACATAAATCTATAAGATAGCAAAAACCTTAGGTGAGGCCAGATCAATGGTTGACTACATTCTTAACCCTTTGATGCACAATATGGGTCTAATGTGACCCGACTTAGTTTATTTTTTCTATATCTTTGCAAGAAATTAATTTCATCATTCAGAATTCCATGAATTTCTCAAGTAACTTGTTTTTGATCATCACAAGTCCTTATTTTTTCTTTCTTACTTTTTGATTAAAAATTGATTTTGTGTCAAAATTACCCGTATTCATTTCCTATGTTATTTCAGTTATGGATGAGTGTTTCTTTGCTAAATCTCTGAAAGAAATGATTTTCTATCATTTATTATTCCAGATCCAGTCTCTAAATATGTTGTTTTTGACTTCCACAAATAATTTTATTTATTTTTCCTGCCTTACTTTATAAACAAACAGTAATTTTTGCAACACATTTACTGCAGAAAACTATTCACCTGCCCCACATTTCACAACTTAACATGGCTGTTGGCTGTTTATTGATGCATTTAGTCTTATTTAATAATTACCACAGAAAAAAATTCTATATAGGCCTACTGTGGAAGATAACTGGACATAATATTTGAATGTTAGGCTAAGGTTACCTTGACCTTGAAATCTATTACTAGTGAGACAGAGAAACATGCCCAATACTATTAGCTAGCTTGTTGTTGACATATTCTATTCAAGGTAGCTAATGTTAGCTAGGTCAGCATGCTATTGGTCACAGTTGATCGTCATGAGTCAAGTCAAGTCACAACTGATCTTCATGAGTCAAGTCAAGTCACAGTTGATT
>NW_015542382.1:365891-378258 GCF_001515605.1 Sinocyclocheilus anshuiensis
CAGGTATTCATTAAATATCTTGTTTTTGATTTTCACAAATCATTGTTTATTTGACCTTTTTTACTTTATAAACAAACACAGTTTTTGTATTTCTACATCAGTTTTACACTCATTTATTATTCCAGGTATTCATTAAATATCTTGTTTTTGATTTTGTCCAAAAAAAATAAAAAATTATTTATTTGTCCTTTCTTCACTTTATAAAAAACACTGTTTTGTATTTCTACATCAATTTTACACACATGGGTCAAAATGTCCCATATAGAAACCTTCGATATTTGCTAATTTTTGCAAGTAGGAACACATTTACTGCAGAAAACTATTCACCTGCCCCACATTTCACAACTTAACATGGCTGTTTTTGTATAATTGATGCATTTAGCCTTATTTTATAATTTATTACCACAGAAAATATTTGATATATTGTGAAAGATAACTGGATATAATATTTGAATGTTAGCTTGAATGTTAGGAAATCTATTACCAGTGAGACAGAGAAACATGTCCAATATTATTAGCTAGCTTGTTGTTGACATATTCTATTTTAGCTAATCTTAGCTAGGTCAACAAAATCAGTCAAAATAATACATTATTATATACAAGTATATATCATTGCTGTCAGGCAGAAACCTTGTATCTCCATATTTCATAATTCTGTATTTTTTGTGATAAATCAATACTATTGGTTACCCTTTTTGTCTGTCAGTGAAAAGTAATGGTTTTGGACATACAAGGTTTCTGTCTGACAGTGACAACATATAATCAGTATATACATGATCAACTGCTTGTTGTGCACTCTTTATCTAGAGTGTTAGTATGGCTGATCCCATTCTAGATTAACGGCTGAAATGTTTGTAGAGATGCTGCGTGATGAGGAAGATCAGGCAATTCTTAGTCCTGATTCAGAGTCTGAAATATCTGATGCTGATGACCTAGACCAGTGTTTCCCAACCTTTTTTTAGTCGCGGCACCCTTTGGAAATTTTAACAAACTTGTGGCACCCTACAAAATTGATTTTGTCACAATATTTGAATTTCTAACTTCGATATGATAATTTGAAAAGTATAGATATTCGGTACAACAGGGAAGAACTGCAGAATATAATGTCATACAGATATTTTTAAACTCAGACCCAGTCCAATAGATTGAGTAAAAATGGTTTTTCATCTACTCATGTACATGGAGGTGGCCCGTGGTGCTGTGGTGCAATGTGCTGGATGTTGCCACCCTCAGTGCCTACACCAGGGGCGGCCCTGGAGAGCCACAGTCCTGAAGAGTTCAGCTCCAACCCTAATCAAACACACCTGAACAATCTAATCAAGGTCTAAGCATTACTAGAAAGCTGCAGGCAGGTGAGTTTTTATCAAGGCTGGAGCAAAACTCTGCGGGCTGTGGCTCTCCAGGACAGACGTTTTCAACCCCTGGCCTACACCAACTTCACTACGCAACACCCTGATTACATGGGTGGTGTGACCAATACATGATGACTATTCATCAAGGAGCTGGTCAAAGAGCTTGTCATGCCACATACAGTATGAAGAGGCGTTTGGAGGGCACACCCCACCTTCAAAACCATATTACAGAGGCAATGGGAAGATGTGGGGTAAAAAAATTAAAAAGCCACCACCCGGCCAGAGGTATACATCAGGCAGGAGGGTCAATCGAAGAGGAAGAGGTGCAGGATCTGGAGTTCAGTGTCAGGCCTGTTTGCAAAGAGCACGAACCTGTAGTTGTCGTTTGTGAAGCATGTAAGCACTGATATGGCAATTTGATATAGCGCTGTACCTGTGTGATTTTATTTTGTTAGTTTTATTTGTATCTATTCGGTCTCATTCACTACAAATCACTACAGTTGCACTACAGACAGTTCAATTTCAGTGTTATCGGTTATCAGTTATATGTGTATGTTATGTGTGACAAAGTGTCAAATAAACATATTTCAGGTCTTAAATGTGTTGGTCTAAATAACTGCTAAAATAATTATTTTAACAAAATGTCTTTATTGTTTTGTTTTATCATGTTTGCATAGATGGGTCATTTTTGTGTCTAAACTTGATGTAGTAACAAAAAACCCAGGAAAAAATTAAATATTAATTTGTGGTCATTGTAAAAAGATATTTTGAATATTCATGAATCATGGAATTTATAGATCAGGGAATATTATATGCTGAAATAAACTGATTCAAAAGATAAAAAAAAAAGAAAAGCCCAGCGAAGTATGAAAAAACATAGGAAATGAATACGGGTCATTTTAGGCCCATGTTGTCTATTAGAATGGGTTTTCATAGCTTGTGCATCAAAGGGTTAGGAAGAAAGAAAGCACTGGTGAGCTCAACAACATCAAAAGGCCTGGAAGACCTAAACACACTTGTGAAAAGTATGGCGAAAGAAAGGAATAGCTCACAATCCAAAGCACACCACATCAAGTGTCAAACATGGGGCCGGTTGCATAAACCGCTTAAACTAGTCTTAAAAATGTAGTCACCTATTTTTTTTTCTTTAAGGCTGGTCATAACTTTTTAAAGTCCATTATATAAAGGGAGAATGGTCTAATTTGAATCCAAAAAGTAAGTCTGATTACCTCTTTGCAAACTACTAGTTGGTCGAATTAGTTCTTAAGACGCCATCTTCACATAGTGGCTATGTTTATGCAACTGGCCCCTGGTGGCGTGTGTTATGTGTTATGTGTTATGTGGCGTAGTTTTATGGCATGGGCATGTATGGCTGCCAGTGGAATGGGCTCACTGGTGTTTATTGATGATGCAACTGCTGATGGAAGTAGCAGGGTGAATTCTGAGGTCTTTAAGGCTGTACACTCTGCTCACATTCAGCCAAATGCTACAAAACTCAGAATTTGGTGATGTCCATGGTGCTCCACACTACAGGCAGTCATTGACTGCAAAGGATTTTTGTCCAAGTATTAAAATTGTGCTTATATTTACGATTATGTCACTTTGTCCAAATACTACAAATACTATTGAGCCCTTGAAAATGGAGGTACTTTGCTTAAAATGGCTTAAAAGTCTGCACTTCAATCACATCTTGATTGTTTTATTTTTTATTTCAAATCCATTGTAGTGGTGTATAAAGGCAAAAGCACAAAAACTCAGTCAGTGTCCGAATACTTCCGGACCTGACTATATATATACAGTATATATATATATATATATATACATTTTTTTTATCGCGATTAATCTCATGATTTTCTGCAATTAATCGCGATTAATCACATTGTTATGCACAAAATTCAATAATGAATTCAAAAGTAGTGTATTGTGCACTTTTTTCATTTAAAAGTACTGCTATATGAACAAAAGTGCGATAACATTTGGTTTGCAGACACTTTAAACAAATAAGGTGCTTTTTTACAGCAGTATTCCTTTTACATAGTAGTTAAAATATTTCTTGTAAATTTCAACTTATAACATTAATGTAATCAAATTAAATAAAACCAAAGCTTTTTGCCACTGCCAGGGCATTAAAATTTTTACAGAAGATATTTTATAATTTGCTCCTTAAAATTGTTGTGGAAACCACGATACACTTAAAAATAAAGGCTGAACCCAGACATTTGAAAAAATAGTGTATATATGTTAAATTAATATTCTGTCATCATTTATTACTCTCATGTCTTTGAAAACCCGCATGACATGCTTTGCAAGCTGTTCTTTCTCTACAATATAAGTAAATGGCGACAATGGCTGTCAAGAAAACAAGCTACTGTGGGTTGTCTGAAGACTTGATTTGTATAGAATACTTTTATGACAGTTTGATGTGTTTTTTTATTGTCTTTTTTGATGCCCCTTGGATTTGTTTACTTCCATTGTATGGAAGAGCAGCATGAACATTCCGCTAAACATCTACCCCCCCCCCAGATAAAGTAATACAGGCTTGGAACAACATGAGGTTGAGTAAATGATGATTGAGTTTTCATCCCTTTAAAATATTTATTTGACAGACTGATTTTTCCCCCTCAATTTTTTGCCCTCTTTGCTTCCTTCCCATATTCTCTCACATGATCCTTATCTCTTGATTTTCTTTATATCTGTGGATGATACCATGATAACGCCCAGGTATATTAGAGAAAGCAAAAACATGTCACAAAACAGAAAACAAACCATTGGCAAGGGAGATAGCAAGACATGGGCAAAATAAAAGCAGAAGAGATGCAGAGAGAGGAGGGAATGGAAAGGTAGAGATTGAAAGAAATGAAACATTAAATTGTGGCTGTGGTTAAAGAGACCCCAGTGCATTCTGGGGAATATGCATCCTGCTTTTCGCTGTGGCAAGCAATCTCCCACTGGTTTGGTGTGCAAGGATGTTCGTATGCTTGCATGTGTAATGGATGCCACAGGAGGATGACAGGATGGAGGGATGCTGTCTTGGGGAAGGACCAGGCAAAGACTTGCTGAGGAGAAAGTGATTTCGAGAAGGTGACTCTTGGATATCAAATGAATGTGCAGTTGTGCCTCTGCCTGAGGCAGCTGGTGTGGACAAGACAGAGACAGAGAGAGCAGCATTACACCCTGACCCAGCTAATGAAATATGTTTTTCTCTCCTTGTCCCTCTGTATCCCTCTTTTCTGTTTTTTTTTCTTGACGTTTATTAATTTCAGTGGTAACACTTTACTTGAAGGGGTGTGCATAAGACTGACATGACACCTTCATAATCATGACATGACACGTCATGAATATGAAGGAGGTTTTATGCATGTTTATGACAACTGTCATTAAGTGTCATTTGCTCAGTTATGTCATTTTTTATGCAAATATGACATTATTTGACCTATAGTAACTCTGCACTGGTCTTAAAAGAAAAAGAAACCATTTTATAAAACATCTCTCTTATCTTCTGTAAGTCTCTGCTTTATAGGAATACAGTAGTTCACGCAAAAATTAAAATTTGCTGAGAATTTACTCAACCTCAAGCCATCCAAGATGTAGATAAGTTTGTTTCTTTATCGGAACAGATTTGGAGAAATTTTGTAGTACATCACTTGCTCACCAATGGATCCTCTGCTGTGAATGGGTGCCGTCAGAATGAGAATTCAAAACATTACAATTAATCCACATAACTCCAGTTCCACAATTAATTTCTTGTGAAGAAAAAAGCTGTGTTTATAAGAAACAAATCCATCAATAAGACTTTTTACTTTCAAACTGAAAGTAAAAAGAAAAGTCAAACTGAAAGTAAAGAATGCTCCTAGGGATGAGAAGTGAAGAAACATGAAGAAAAATGAAGTTTTCAAATGCCCGTGAAAACAGACTGGCATCGAGATGTGAATGAGGATTAGGGGGGTGTAGTCCGGTGGAATAATTCATGAGATATTGTTCATTAAAAGTGACCAGATTGCGAGGCCAATGTTTGTTGTCTTATTCACATTACGAGAGCAGAATAAAAAGAAAGAACTAAAAACTCACAATGCAGTGCTTTTACTAAAAATAACTCCTGGCGTAGGCTGTGTTTACATGCAGGGAACATTCCTATATAGTAAATCAGAATCTGGTTATATTACAAGTATTATATAAGCATCATATAAATGCAGCTTGAATAACCAGATTTAGCCAATATTCAGTTTTCTGGAAATCTGACTCAAAAGCTGGAATATCCAGTGTAACTGTCCATTCCTTTTTAAATGTGCATGTCTCTAACTAAGTCAGGGCTGTACGTTAACTTTTTTTTCACATAGCACTGGTGCTACAGAGGTTGAAAGTTTTGTAGCACAGGCTGCAGTGTCCCGTGAGAGTAACTCTACCGCTGAGCTAACACTGATGTGAATGCATGTGGCTTTGTACATTATATTGAGACGGAGGGAGGCGCCAGAACTGCAGCTGATAGAATGCACGCTGTAGCACGATACAATGATATTTCTTCAAAAGCAGATCGTGGAGACATTCAAAAATCGTCATATCGCACACCCCTAACTACCAAGTATAATCAATCTCATACACACAAACAAGCACAACGAAATCACTTCACACTATTAAGGGGCTGTGTTATGAACATGCAAAATTGTATCGCACCCGTGATACAGTGGTAAATTTATTCATCGCACAGACCAGTTTTTTTTGTAGCACGTGCGACATATATGTCGCACTGTACAGCCCTGTAAGTGTAGTTCTGGGTGTTTAGATTAGATTAGTTTGAAAAGTCAAACATTTGAAGAAACACAATTGAATTTTAGAATATTGTACAGTAAAGTTTTGCCTTGCTTAGCCTATTATTGTATATCTTAGCATATTATAGTACACTGTAGCTTAGAAAAGTATAGCGTAATATAACTTAGAATAATATATATAGTAGAATAATAAACCACAGTGTATAGCATACAGCATAATGTACAATATACAGTAGGTTCGTGTAAATTATCACTGTACATTATAGTATAGCATAATGTATCTTAAAGGGGTCCTATAATGCTTTTTCTCTTTTTTAATTTTAGTCAGTGTGTAGTGTGTATGTTTGGGCATAAAAAAGATCTAGAAAGTTACAAATCTCAAAGTCCACTCCAAAGGGAGATATTTCATTTAAAAAAAATCCCTTTTCAAGAACTACATCGAACGGCTCGTTTGGACTACAGCGTTTGTTTTCCGGGCTTTGTGATATCACAAAGCGGCCCATTAGAATATCATTAAAAATAATTCCTGCCTACAGAAATTCGAATGGTTGGGGCGTGGGGAGGGCCGAGGTTGTGGTTAGAATGCTTGGTTGAGTGAGTGCATCAGACGAGACAACGAAGAAGAAGTGCTGCTGCAGAGTTAGTGCATCAGAGAAAACTGAGGACAGCTTCCACAACATGAGGGAGTACAGTGCCTGCCGGACAGCTAACCAATCACAACACAATTTGTTTTTCGGAACGTGGACCTTCATCAAAGCCGGAACTAATCGAGCCGTTTGTGCCAGGATGGGGAGAAAGGCATTTTAATGATGTAAATTATGTGAAAAATAATGCGTTTTTCGAACCACCAAGCATGAGAGCATGTTCTAGTACACCCCAAGACTTTGTAAAAGAGCATAATAGGACCCCTTTAAAGGGATAGTTCACCCCAAAAAAATGAAAACTCTGTTATCATTTTCTCATCCTCATGTCTTTCCAAACCTATATGAGTTTCTTTCTTCTGTTGAGCACAAAAGAAGATATTTTGAAGAATGGGAGAAACTAAACAGTTGATAGTAGCCATTGACTTCCATAGTATGAGAAAAAAAATGCTATGGAAGTCAGTGGCTACTGTCAACTGTTTACTGTTAACAACATGAGTAAAGTTGTGGCCTAATGGTTAGAGTCGGACTCGTAACCCAAAGGTTGTGGGTTCGAGTCTCATACCGGCAGGGATTGTAGTTGGGGGGAGTGAATGTACAGCGCTCTCTCCCACCTTCAATACCACGACTGAGGTGCCCTTGAGCAAAGCACCGAACCCCAACTGCTCCCCGGGTGCCGCAGCATAAATGGCTGCCCACTGCTCCGGTGTGTGTTCACGGTGTGTGTGTGTTCACTGCTGTGTGTGTGCACTTAGGATGGGTTAAATGCAGAGCACTAATTCCGAGTATGGGTAACCATACTTGGCCACATGTCACGTCACTTTTTTTTTTTTTAAAGGATGACAGCATTTTTATTTTTGGGTGAGCTACAGTATCTCTTTATCATAGCATTGTATAAAGTATAGTATAGTTTAGCATAGTATCACATAGAATAATATGGAACAATAGTAAACAATAGTGTATTTTATTAGTATGTTAGTATAGCTTAGTGTTGTATAGAAATTACAGTACAGTACAGTAACAATTTTTCCTAATTTCTCCATTGTTTGATTTCACATTGTGCAACTGCAGAGCTCTCTTAAATCTCCTTGGAAGAATGATAATAGAATTCTGTCAAATAGTTGTGTGTTAAAATGCAGAAAACCTGATAGAGGGATAGCGCCTCCAGCATCTCATAACTAACTCTAGCAGATTAATGGATCCTCTCATCAGCCACGTCTCCGGCATCAGATTATCCCCTCAACAGCGTCAAGAGTGCTTTAACTGCCAAAGTACGCATGTGGATCTTATCTGCGATTCTGTAGAATCACAGTGAGGGAATTGTTTACAACAGAGAGCTTGTGTGCAAACACAATAACGTTTTTCTGCATGTGATTCCAGGTCATGTAAATTTCTCTCCCGGTATGAATATGTATGGAGCCCAGGCTCTGATTAGGGAGCCCTGAGATCTCATGTAACATTTATCGAGCGCAGGAAGGACAAATACAGCATGTTCCTCATGAAATATGTACGTGATATCTCAATATGCATATGTCTGCGTGGACGTGCGTCTGTGTGCATATCTTATTGAGTCATGCCACTTTGAAGTCCCTAGACACTGGCCAATATGGTGACTGTTTGCTGTTCCCCACGTAGATTTGAGCCATAGCTGTGGGTTATCATATGGATACTTATAAACACAGCAGGTCGAGTCAGCATGCATTAGTATCATATCTCTTGAGGAAACCTCTAATGCTCATGATTATGAGATTATTATAATGTCCTAATTTTCATACAGATATCAAATGTACACTCCATTACAAACTACTGTGTCTTCAAGACGCTTTTTCACTGTCAGTAACATCCGAGGTTAATGTCCAAATTTGCACCCATAGTAGCAGACTAGCAGTCGTAATTAAGAATTTAGTTTGTTTTGCATTTTCACCCATAAATACATGTGATGTTTCTCTTTGCGTCTCCAGTACAGGAGCTCAACAGGAGCTGTCCATTTATTAATCATGGTGGGATGAATGAATAATAAACAAATATTGTACTCGTATAGGACAAATGACCGTGAAGTATTATGGGTTGCCTGAGGCTACAGTGTTAAACAATGTACATATTATTTATTATGTTTTTTTTTCTTCTGAAATACATGACTTTCAATCAGTCCTACAGTCACAGAATTTGAGATATTTCAGTGCTTAATTCAAATCTGAAAGTCTTGCATCACATTTTTTTGATAAGCAGTGTAAGCCACTTTATGTTGACTGTTGACATGAGGGCTGTGGCATCAAATTTTTTGATGCAATGGACCCCCAAACAGGATGATGGGACCTCCTTCCTAAATTTATTATTTAAAGGGATAGTTCAAAATTCTGTCATTAATTACTCACCCTCATGTCGTTCCAAACGCGTAAGACCTTCGTTCATCTTCAGAACACAAATTAAGATATTTTTGATAAAATCTGAGAGCTCTCTGACCCTCCCATAGACAGCAAGGATCCTAACACGATCAAGGCTCAGAAACGTAGCAAGGACATTGTTAAAATAATCCATGTGACATCAGTGGTTCAACCATAATTTGACCTAATTCGAAGCTACAAGAATGCTTTTTGTGTGCAAAGAAAACAAAAATAACGACTTTATTCAACAATTTGTCTCCTTCGTGTCACCCTATAGCTCAATTTTGGAGAGTATCACATACGTAAACAACATATGCTGTTCTGTGTCAGCAGCACCATACGCGGATACATTGTTTACGTTGTTTACACTTTGATCTGAACGTAAATAACGCGGAATAAAATCCTACGCGGAAACAACGTATCCGCATAAATACCTTGCATACGTTGTTTACGTATGTGATACTCTCCAAAATGGCGCTATAGGGTGACGCGGAGGAGACGAATAGTTGATGATCGTGTTAGCTGGAATATCCACCTTGATCGTGTTAAAAATATGTTAATTTGTGTTCCGAAGATGAACAAAGGTCTTACAGGTTTGGAATGACATGAGGGTGAGTAATTAATGACAGAATTGTCATTTTTGGGTGAACTATCCCTTTGAATTAAATAAAATTATTTATTAAAAATGAATTAAATAAATTAATAATTAGTTAAACAAAATTACAAGAATAAGAATTAATTTAAAACAAAAAAAATATTATTAGTAGTATTAGTGTTAAAAAATAAAATATTAAATACATATATTAAATTAAATAAATATTTGAATTAAAATGACCCAATATTAAGAGTACTGTAAAATGTATAAAACTGGAGAAAACTATAGCAGTCATTAGAATAAAATAATTCTAATTCAATATCATGACCAAATTTAATATAAATGTATTACTTGCTTACATTTTCTCATTAGTTTTCCACAGGCCTGGCAATTGATATAATCAATACAAATCTCCCTCGCACACAACCTGAGATAGATTAATAAACATTCTTACTCACAAACTTGCACTTATTGCCTTTAAACCTATTAATACATCATTTTGCATACACATTTGCTTGCTAGAAAGCTATCAAAACCTAATTTTTTCTTAATCTTTCTGATTGTCACTTCAAAGTTTTTGAACAATGTGCATGCATACTAGTTGTGCAAATACACTTTATGCAATGTTTTATCAACAGTGACACTCTGGTGACTGCTTGTACCTCAACCCTTTGAATAATTCAGCCGCAATATGTTTTCTCAAGGAGAAACCGAATTTCTTGCTGAAGGTTTCCCTTTTTTCCTGTTTCATTTTCCAAATAGGCTTTGTGCTTTCGTGTTCATTGATAAATGGGGTATCTTCAGTCTGTGTACCCTTTGCATTAACACAGAAATTGTGGACTAAAGTTTGCCCTGTATTGTCCCACAGGTTGCTTTTGAAGGTTACTGTAAAGTTTTAGTTCAAAGTTACAGTAAAGTTAAAACCTCACACAAACCACAGCAATTCTACTTGCAATTTACTGTTTAATTGCAATTTCAGCCTTGGCTGACCGGCTGTGGCCCTACATATGGATTTGAGGCTGCGGAGCTGAAGTCTATCATCAGTTAGCCACACTGTCTGCTCTGTGCTGTGTGTGTGTGTGTGTGTGGAGGTAGAGGAGTGCTCTCAGATACTGGATAATACGCTCTTCTGCTGCCTGAAAGCACTGCTGCTTTTAGGCTCAAAATTAGAGTGCTCAACTGCCAAACATGCATCCGTGGTCTCAAACCACCACAGAAACAGACTGGTTACATTTATGCGGTCTCAAGAGCCTCTCGGTGCTGGCCAACAAAACACTGGATGCCACAAAGGGGAGTGAAACTCATTTGAAACATCTTATTTTGTGTGTAGATGTGTCTCACTCTGTTCCTTCAAGAGCCCTGAGGGAAACGGTAGTTTGGACACTCTGAACGTATTCTCTTTGAATGAGAAACCTCTTTTAGATTCACAGAATTTGGCTCTGGCCACGAATTTTGAATTCCCATGGACAGTGGTAATTATGTTAAGTGGTATTTGTATCAGCGAATACCACTCGGAGAGCTTGCAGAATGAGTCAGAGGTTTATTAAACAGCAGCCAAAACCAGAGGAGAGAGGATGAGATGAGATGAGAAGCGAGCAGAAAGGGGGAGAAAAGGGAAGGTGAGATGAAAGAATCTGGAATGCAGGTTTGCAAAGCTTTTGACAGCTGGTTGTGACATTTGCATTAGCAGACATTTTTTTGGGTCAGAAAGAAATCAGGAAAAAGAGAGATTAATAAAATGAATACATTTATTCCTGCGGCTGAAGATTTCCATGTTTATATTACAAAAGGTCTTGTGTCAATCCTCATGTTTTCTGACATAAACGTATCATCCATCACTTGGCACAAATAGAAAACTGAACTTCATCTCAGCCAAAGTCTTAAACGGTTGCAAATGAAATACTCCTGCTGAGTCAAGGTATAACTACAGCCAAATATAAACTCTTTTTTAGTAAACTAAAACTCCCAAATGGAGGGCAATGTTGACAAAATCACAAAGGGTGCATGGAGCATCAGACTGAGTCTTGAAAGGTAAGACAAGATAAAGCAGATTTTTTAAAATATTTATAGAAAATGGGAACTAAGATGGTTACTATCAAAGTCTATATGTTATTCTTATCCAACATTTTGAGTTACACACCAAAGTTTAATTCTTGTTCAAACACCAATCCTAAGAACAGTTGTGGTGCTGGAACTATGGAAGACGAGGTGGGACGGAGAGCTCGCTGCCGCGCTCCTGGGTCGAGGAGGGGTGGCTGCCGTCCGAGAGAGAGCGGAGGAGTCGGCCCCGTTCGCCAGGAGGCCGAAGCCTGCTGCCATCCGCCATGATTGGGGAGGAGCAGGGAACGGGGGACTGGCTGCCGGCTGCCCTCAATAGGAGGAGCCATCGCCGTCCGCCAGGAGGCAGAGAAGCGGTGGGCCGTCCACCAACGATGTCCAGTACCATCGCATGGCACCGCGAGTGAGAGCCTCTCAGCCGGTTGAGGACCAAGCGGCAGTGTGTCCGGGAACCGGACCGATAATTTAAATTTGTTTGTTTCCTCTCTCCCCTCTCTCGTATCTGTCTCTCCTCATCTTTCCGTCTCCTTTTCTCTCGCCTCGTCTGTCTGTCCTTACCCCCAGGTACGCC
>NW_015542382.1:379938-381026 GCF_001515605.1 Sinocyclocheilus anshuiensis
AGAGCGCAGTCTCGGGAGTACCCACCGGCCTGCGAGGGGCGATGGGGGTATGTGACGAGTGGGGGCGGGGCCGAGAGCCGTGGGAATGGAGCGAGGCCGGTGGAGTAATTGATAATGAGCGACACCTGCACCACTCACCGGTCTCGAGTCCCACGGAGGAGTTCCGGAAGGATAAAAGGAGGAGTGACGACAGTGAATGAGGAGAGAGGACCAGGCCTGGATTTTATGTTGTGTTTTGGTTTGGTTTGTGCGCGACGGTTGTCAGCGAGGGCTGTCGCGCTATTTTGTGTTTGTTTATTTTATTAAAGTTTTGTTTGAATGTTCGCCGGTTCCCGCCTTCTTCCCGACCTACGAACGTTGTTACATTCATGATTTAGCTCTTTTAATGATAGCCGAAAGCACCTCTCAGCTCCAGTGACACGGCTTGGAGGCTGTAGAGATCACTGTCAAGCCACTTGTCTGAAAGAAGCCATACCATTTGTGCTGATAAGTGAGCGCATTGTGGATTTAGTCATTTAGCACACACTGTTATGCAAAGTGATTTGCGGTAGGGCAGTTAAAGGGCATTTCCTCTGCTTCGCTCAAGGAAACAACTGTGATGTAGCAGAATTTTACTGGATATTAGAAACTTTCCATTGACTGCCTTACTGTTTCCAGCAACTTTGGGATTCAACTTTTTTGGTCAGAACCTGGCTGAAAATTATGTTGTATAGGATGTATACATACAAACATTTTTAGGACTTTCTGTTAAAATAAAACAAAGCAAAATAAAATAAAACTTAAACTAGTATGAAATTCCATGCTGGTTTTTGTGTTGTAGTGCTTGCTTGAAGTTTTCTGGTGAGCAAAGTGCCAATTTAGCAACTAATTGAAGAATAATGACTTCTTCTGCAGGTTACATTGATATGCTATTAGGTAGTGAGTAACTGAATGTCTGAGTAAGTTACTGAATCATTTAGTCATCCAATTTGTTCAAAAACATCGATGCTTATAGGAATGAAAAAGGCGATTTGTCTTTTTTATCATTAAGTCATAACATAGAATTGATTTCTTATTTTAATATTATTTAAAATGTTAATATGTATATA
>NW_015542382.1:381222-384795 GCF_001515605.1 Sinocyclocheilus anshuiensis
TTTAAAATGTTAATATGTATATATATATATATATATATATATATATATATATATATAAATAATTGTATATATTTGTTTACAAATTTTATTAACATAAATTGCATGTTAGTTAATTAACCGCAAAATGTAAATAGTACATTAACTACAAATAATCATATATATAAATACTGAATTTACATACAGGTCAGGGGGGCAGATTAAATGCAAAAACACTTGGCAGATAAATTACCTATGATGTGTGTGAATAATCATGTTAATATGTAAAAAATGTAGTTTATAGTGGAAATATACAATAAATTTACCCGCTGTTCAGTGCATTGACCTCAGAACACAAAGTTTTCTGCCTTGTGGGCATCCACACGAATATTAACCGTCTGTCTCTCCCTCTGTTTCCCTTGCTAGTCACTCTCTCTCCTCCTCATTCTCTCTGAGTCAGAGTTTTTTGGCATTTGATTAAACAGAATTACAAGCTCCAACCCTGGAGACTGAAAGCTTCAGCACATGTGTGTGTGTGTGTGTGTGTGTGTGTGTGTGCGCGTGCGTGTGTACTCCACCCACACGGGTGATAACAGGTGGGAGGAGATTTCTGACTTTGATTTAGACTCTCTGTCTCTCTTTCTTTCTCTATCTTCTTTGCATCTCTGGCTGCTGGGTTGAGAAGTGATGGGTAAAGTCAAGATGTCAGATTTGAAAGTATAACAGACTTTGAACATCTCTAAATAAACCCCCACTCCCACCCCGTGATTTTAAAGCTTGATCTGTAGGACCATCTCAACAGCACTGCTTTTTTAAGAAAGGTGTTATGCTGAAATATAGGCTTTGAGCAAGGTCATGATATGCAGGTCCACATTTTAATAATTTGTTTCACATTTTGACAAATATACTTTGTTTGTTTGTTTGTGTGTATGTTAGGTATATGCATCTCCATAACTGAGGCTGACGCGATATGCATCTTGATGCATAGCCAATGATATGATACATTAAAGATACATATGAAGCAGCTACCGATCTGGTATGATACGATTCACCCCTATTACGATGCAGTGCAATCCGATTTCGATTTGATTCAACACAGTGCGATTCAATGCAATATGATGTAATGGAAAAAAATATATAATGCTATGCAATTCAATATGGTACAGATATAGCTCGCTTTTATTACTTTGGTTCAGACAGACAGCAAATCATGAATTAACTTAAGTGCCTTCTGACTTCTAATGCCTCGGTCTCCGTAGTGTTGTGAAACGACATTTTTCACGTAGCAGCAGTGGTGATGAGAGAATGTGCTTAAGAAACAGTTTAGAGAGGAGAAATCAATCTACATATAAAATATTGGTCACTTTTTAAACAATAAAAGTATAGCGCATTACTAACAATTACTGTATATATAAATAAATCCGTTTTCACCAATGCATATTTGTTAGAAACGATGCATCGCGATGCATCTTGTATCCAATGCACACTTTTTTAATTCGATGCATCGCATCGTTAACTTTTATGCCAATGCACTGATGTGAATTGGTGAATCTTACCATCCCTAGTGTATGGCTGCTGTCACTTTAAGACTGAATTCACATATCTAATATACTGACAAGGATTTGATTACTTTCCCAACTGTTTATGTTCATTTAACTTTTAACTCTTTTTTTATTATCTTCTGTAGTTTTTTAGCATCAAGCACGTCTGGCAGGACACTATATTATGACAGATTTGTCTGAATTGGATGTTATGTGGGAAAAGGTGACAGTGCACCACTGAATGAAACGCTATGTTTTGTTTTCATAATCATTGGAAGTCAAAATAAAAACAAAAGTAAAATTTGGTTAATTGCACAGCCCTAGTCATTAAATCATCTTTAAGAGCAAGGGGGCCACGGCGGTTCGGGTTGACCTACCTGTGTACTTTTTGTATAGTGAGGACCAGCACTGATTAACCAAGATGGATAAATGTGTGAAACTGATGTTACACGTGCAAATGCTAATTTATACAAGCGTTTACAACTTTGATGTTAATTCTGATTGGTCAGGCTATACTGTATATAGGGATGAGATATGCTTTATATTATGATTTACTGTCCAGTGTCTGTGGGTGGCAATAACTGCTATATAATACCATCTTCTTGGATCAAAGCACAATATAGATGTAATTGCACTCTCTTTCTCATTTACATATTACATATTATGGACCATGTATAGCTTTGATTTAAATTAACACACATATTTAAATGTACGCATATGTCCAGTACACACACAATATCCCTGAATCTAGAACTCTCTCTTTTTCCCTTCGATCGCCCCACTTTCTGCTGTGATTATTTGACGTGATCATATTTGCTTTGCTCTGATTAATTCATCTACGCTTGACCCATTGACTGTGACATGATATTTCATGTTTATAAGCACACGCAGGCGCAGGAGTTTATTGGGAACAGGTGAAAGCAGTTGTAATGAACTCATAAATAACTGAAAAATTATTGAGTGTTTCTAGCTGATCGTTTGTTAGAGCGCAATAGACTTCAGAGCAAACCCAAATAAAAGCTGGACATGCTTAATGATGGCGCTCTTAAAAATGTGAACAGACAAATTATCTTTATAAATAACTGCACATGGGGGTAATACAAACTAGTTAACATTTCTAATTTGTCTAGGAGTAAGTGTTGTGTATGTGTGTGTTATCATAATTAACAAGATTAGTAAATCACTGTGAAGTTTAAAACCTGAATATCAGTTGGTGTTGCACTTGGCTAAATGACTCTGTGCTAAATGCACCTGTGTCATTCATCATGTCTGGGGAATGAGTGGGCTTTAGGTAATAGTTTGACAATGAAATCGTTGTTTGGATGGTATTTAATCACCAGTGTTGTTTTTGAGTCATACGTGGGTGTTTCTTCGTCTATGGGCACTTTTGCCCCCTGAGGACTTCTGGAAAACGAAGCCTTTTAAAACACTCTTCACACTCTCACTAGTTTGTTTAATTTGTCCTCTAACAGTGTCCTACAGATGGAGTATATGCATATAGCACAGGAGAATATCTGTCATTTGAAATCTCAACTTTGATGAAAATTACATTTATTGTTAGCAGTTTATGTACCATTCAAAAGTCTGTGGTCAGTAAGATTTTTTTTTTTAAATAGGAAAATAATACTTTCAGTCAGCAAAGGTGCATTAAAGTGATCAACAGTTACAGCAAAAGACAATTACATTAATACAAAACAAGAAAAAACTCTTTTGAATAAATGCTGCCCTTTTGAACATTATATTCATTAAAGGAACTTGAGAAATTACAGTTTCATAGTTTCAGTTACAGCAACAAAGAAAACAGTTATTATAAAATGTAATAATATTTCACAATATTCCAGTTTTTACTGTATTTTGATCAAAAATGACACTTTTTAAAAAAATATATTCTGTGATATTTACTTTTATCTCAAGCATGACCTTCACTGCTTTTTCCTTGGCTAACAAGTGCACCAACTTTTAGGGGGAAAAATTCCCTGGAAATTTTCATAAAAATTGCTTTAAAAATAACATCCCAACTGCAGGTTTTTAAAAAAGTAATACAAATATATATATA
>NW_015542382.1:392656-409088 GCF_001515605.1 Sinocyclocheilus anshuiensis
AGTTGTATTTACAGCACTGTTCCAGAACAGTTCAACCCAAATATTCAGATGTGTGCTGCGCATTTTATGGAGGATGAGGACTGTTTCCTGAACCAGTTGTCTACAATGCGTCTGTGGCACAAAGGCTGTTTATATAAAGTGGGGCAGTTCCAACTTTGCAAGGACAGTCTGGCGCTTCTGACTCACAGCCTGTAAGTAAGCTTTTTATATTTAAATAATGTACCACTGATGATTCAAACGTGAGTTTTGAGCAGTGTAGTGTAGGCTTGTTGTTTGTTGTTTCTCCGATCACAAATGCAGACATGGTTTTATGTTTACACGGAAAAACCACTAGAACAGTGTTATATATTTTGCTGACTTGTGTACTTACATTATCCCAAATTTTTCGAAGAATGTTTAAATTCAGAGAAATAAGCAATTTTAACTGACATGGACCGTTTCCCATTGTGTCGGCTGCCAATGACGTCATAACCCCTCGATTTCTGGTTTTGTTTTGTAGAAAACATGGAAATGCCAAAGATGCTTTAATATGTTTTTTTGAATACGCACTCTCCAGCGGCGAAAATTACATATTGTGCCTTTAAGTTACAATGGATTATATTTTTCATAGTTATAATGTATTATAAGTCTCATATATTGCTATCTTTCTTTTGCTACTTTACTTAAAGCAGACAAAGACCACTTATAAGTAGTAATAATAATAATAATATTATTATTATTTTCTCAAACAGCCATAAGCTCAGATATCAGATCAGATGAATGTGTAATATGACAAATTTACTTTAAACTATTTTTATGGTAATATCAGTTTGATTAATTTGGTGGTACCCTTTAGACAGCTGTTGATAAGTAACTCTGCAACATGTCAACTAGCAGTCATTGGAGTATTAGTATAGTATGTCTGCTAAATATATGCTAACACTTTATTTTGATGGTTCATTTTTTTACACAGTAAATATTGAAGTGGATTTTGTTGGTTTTTCTCTTTGTTTAGATCAGGGAATAGGGGAATCGTTCCCTTCCGTGATGATACTAATGGTGGGCAATGGAATTCTCTGTTGTCTGTTGCTTGCTTCTCCCATATAGCAATTAATGATCCAGTTTCACGGTTGCTCCATCCATGTGTTTCATCCATTGCACACGCATGTGTGGATTGTGGGGCTCAAAACTTTTGTATGGTAGCATTAGTTTATGTATCAACAAACTAAATTCATTTACACTCAAAATACATCTTCAAACCAGTTCCAGTTCATTTTTGGCAGACATTTGCAATTGGACTTTCCAGGATGAAATACTTATCCAGTAAAAATAAAAAACCCACAATAAGTGTAAATACTGTTTCTCAGTCATTGTAGCAGATTGGAAACAGGCCAGCTGAAAGGTACACTTTATTCCAGCCTAAGGTGGTTTGCTGGACTGGTTTAAGATGATTTAACTGGTCTCCCAGTCTGACCTCTTGAAAAGTTTCCAAAATGCCTCTAAATCCAGTTCAGATCATCTAACCAGGCTGTTTTTCCCCTCAGGGTTATGAGAGGTACAATGTGTTTCTTATCGCACAAGGTATCATTTTGCAATGAAAACGCTTTTGCCAGTGAATTCTGAGACAATATATTCTGACACCTTGTGACACACAGTAAATATACATGCTAACGGATTCTATCCAGTATATCAAATGAACTGCCTACCCTTTCTCAAGATAAGGAGACATGTAATAAAATGTTATGTTAGAAAAGTTAAAAGGCAGACATTTAAACAGAAAGCTCAATGCAGCGTATCTGAAGATTAAATGAAAGTTTAGTTTTTTTTTGTTTTGTTTTTTTTTTAAAAGATGGAGGTTTTTTATTGAAATATCACAATTTGTTGCTGAATGTCATGATTAGGGATGCACTGATACCACTTTTTCCAGTACTCGCCCGATACCGATACTTTTATTTTTGGCACTTGCCGATACCGAGTACCGATACCAATATTTTTATTGCATTTGTACATTTTTTAAATATTGGGTACAGAAACCAAAAGAGTATGTATAATGTTAGTTGGTTAACTTAATTTATCAAATAGATAAAGTCAAACCAAAATTTATTCAGACACCTTCAACATTTCTCCGATTTAGTTTTATTCCAAATGATGCGTGTGCTTAGTGAGTGAAAATCAAAGATCACACAACAGAATTGCGCTCACGCGCTCTCTCTCTCGCTCTCTCTCTCTCTTTCTCTCTCTCTCTCTCCCTACCGTTAAGTAACTTGTGCATTGTTTTACTTACTTTTTTTTTACATATCCGCCCGAACTACAAACTTTCCAGTGATGTCTGTGAGAAAGGTATATTCACTCGACAAGCTCGCGCATCTGTGCCGCAGCGCGCTCAATCCACTCAGCGTGCTTTGTTTATCAGCTCGCTCACATCAGCTATACAGGAGTTAATACTGAAAGTTTAACATTATATTCATTGCATACATATACTTCGTAGACATCCTTAATCTCTTATAACTCCATTCCGCTGTCTGTTGTTCTGTTGTCGGTGTTTCTTTGTCTGAATATGGCACTGATCACATGCTGTGTGGTATCGGCGTTTGGTATCGCGAGTACAGGAGCTCAGTATCGGGCCCGATACCAGTATCGGTATCGGTACATCCCTAGTCATGATGGATCTGTAAATGTTGAACTTATTTGTCTCTTGGGAAAAAAAGGCTGCAAATGAGACTTACACTTTGATGAGCAAGCTGTAAATGAATTATAAATGATCAGCAATAACATAACCCAGATAATTTGACCTTTCATGAGAAATATTTACATGTTCATTTTGAGATCTCTGACATGATATTTGTTGAGATCTTTTCTGAAACTGGAGAAACATCTTAGAAACAGGAGACTGAAGGTTCTGATTTGCACAGTCTAGGAGAAACAACAGAGATATTGAGAAGATTTCTGTGATTTCTTTCCTTATAAGATCTGACAGCCACACAAGTCCTTCAAGAGGCCGTGCATTATTAATTTTTTGTCTTTTTTGTCATGATCACAGCTTAACCTTTTTGTAATTGTGATTGATTAATTACAGCACAACAGTCACACTACAAGTGAGATCTGCAACAGGTAAAGTCAATGTCCTCAGGTTTGTGCACCTCCCACCTCAAATGCATACACTCATACACACAGCTCTCCTGGTGCTAATTGAAACGGTAAATGTAGTCGAAAATGAATTTCTCCCTCGGTTTCCTCTTTCTGAGTCTCTTTAAGGCAGCTCAGGGGCATAATATGTATCATCTCTTTTCCCTGAAATCCCAGCAGCCTTTTCGTTCTCTCACTCTGTTGGATCTTATGACGTGTATACCTTAAACAATGTAAAAGAAAGTAGCAGGAGTAATTTTAACACCCATCTGTCATGACAAAACATGCACAACTGATTAACACTTCTATTCTGATACGCTCTTTTGAGTAAAGACTCAACAGAAGTTATGTGAGAGATGCCATCCTTAAATATCTGTTGAAAAATTGCATGTATATTAAAGCAGGTGTAAAGGCCCCAATATACCTCAAGTGAAATCAAAGAACGAACTGCCATGACGTCATTGGGATGTTCGTATACTCTTGCAAAAGTATATTTTTATCCCTAAACAAAGAACGAAAAAGAGCTTTGCTCAGGGCCTTAAGAATCCTGCTTTAATTTTTATTCATAATTCTGATTTGAGGTAGTAGTATGATATCCAGGGAAAGACATGTTCATATGCCAAGCATTTGGGATGCCATTGGATATTATTCGTCTGTCTGTTTCTTAATGCTAATGCCAAATGGACACTCTTTCTAATTAGCGGTGTCGGCTATCCTGCTGCCAAGACAATAACCCATACAGAAGAGCTAAATGACTTTCAGCATGGCACCTCCACAGTATGGCACTTTTCCAACGAGTAATTTTGTTACATTTCTGCCTTGCCAGAGCTGCCTGGGTCAACCGTAAGTGCTGTTATTGAGAATTGGACACATATACAAGCAGCAACAGCTGTGAAGTGTTAGGCCGCATTAGCTTACATAACGGACCAATCACGGCTTTGGTTTGCAAAATGGGTTTCCAGTGGAATAACACCACAAACCATAGAAAGTTTTGGCTGTAGTGTTTGTAAAGCTCACCGCCATTCTCTAAAGTATGCTTTTCTGGCACTCAAATGAAGGTTTGGCAATTACCAGTAGATGATCCTCACCCAAATGTGATGTGCCAACTGTCAGATTTTGTTGATGATGAATAATGGACTTTTTGCTGTGTTGTCGGGGAGGGCTTTTAGCTTCATTTCAGGTTTCCAACATCATTGAAGCCTTTTTTTTTTTAGATGTTTCATTTTTGTTTCAACATGGTAACGATCAAGTTCACAAGTCTTTACAGAACATGGTTAGTTAAAATTAACAAGGTAACGTTTGACTGGCCTGATACGAGTCATGACCTCAACCCAATCAAGCACATGTTGGATTGAATGTGTGAGCTCAACAAGCTAGCTATAATTGGCCAACATCGGTGCTGTCATATGATCTTTTAGTTATATTAATGTCATGATTTTATAATAGCACGGTAAAGATGCTACTGATTCTGCACCCTTTTTGGGCTTGTAGTGTTTATTGATTAAATCTAATTGTTTATAAATAAGACTAAACAAGCATTAAAATAAGTCAAAACAACTAAAAATTAAGATATTTCTTATTTTAATTCACCCCCTCAACAACAATTTTGAAAAACCTGGACATTTGAGGAAGCCTAATTTTAAAAGTGTGATTTCTAGACCTGGCACTTTTATAATGAATTTGTATTTTTCTAGTTATGCCAAGCTACAAAATATTTTATATTTTTATGAGGAAATTTTGAGTAAAAAATACTTGAACAACTGGAAAATCACAGGGCCTTCAAATATTGTTGTGGAGAATAAGGGGCCTTGGAGTAAAAAAGGTTGAGAACCACTGTCATAAATGATTTCACTTCTATGTGTTAATAAGAATATGCCAAGTAAATGTCATATTCATCTTCCTTACTTAGAAAATGTAGCCTGAGTGTATTATTTAAACAGATTTTGGTTTGTTTAACCATTTTTTTTCTGTTTTCTCTTTTTCATCCATTTATGCGCTCTAAATATATATTTATCTTCCTATTCATGTATCCTATTCATCAGTCCAGCCCTCTCCTCTTTTCTCCTGTTTTTGTGTGTTAGTTCTGTGGCTGTGGCCAAATGGATGCACATCTCCACTCCTCATTGTCTTGACCTGGCAATGAGCGCTTCTGCCTGGCTTCAGTATCTGTCCATTTATACGGCTTCTTTTTGTCTGATAATAAAGAGTTACTCCAACAGAAGCACTCTGAAAGGCACATAACGGTGATTACCAAAAGAGGTTGTAAAGGGAAGAAGAAAGGTAGGTAAACACATGAAATGCAGTTTTGAAATGCACCGCTGATCCTCTATTTTATCTGATATAACTAATGTTACCTTTTTTCTTTGGCCTCATTGTTTTCTGTCATACTTTTGTTGCAATATCTAGAAAATGTTGAAGTTGAATTATTTCTAAATATACAAATATTTATTTTTAGGTTTAATTGCCATATCTGCAGTGTTTAATGACTTGTTTTCATTCGTACTACTATGCGTAATATGTCAGAACAATATTGTTATCAGCCAGTATTTGATTGATTGATTGATTGACTTTGCATTTTGATCAGCAGATACTGAATATTAGTTAATACATTTTCCCTATTTTTATTTTTATAGATTACTTAAATCTTTAGGTAAATTTCTAAATAAATAAAGTTGCCTAAATTTATTTGAAGCATTCCATTCAATTGATTTTGGTTTTAAATGTTTTATTTTTAATGTAACATAAAATAGAAAAGATTTTTAATTTTGTCATTTTATTGACTATCGGCCAAAGCATAAAAATATTAATCTCAAAATATGAATATCAGCATTAGACAGAATTTGATTATCGTGTATTTTAATACACATTCCTGCTCTTATTGTACACTATTCATCAATGCATGTTGTTCCAAGTTAAAAAAAACAACAAAAACATTCATGTTTTGCCTTAGTTGTTTGTCTTTTCATATTCCAGTCAATTCCTGATGGATGAAAGCTAGCCCTCACATCTTTAGATAGATTTTTCCACATATCCTTTTTACATACCTGCATTTCTATTAAAAATGCCTGAAGTAAAGATTTAGCAAACATATTGTTTTCTGACTTTGGCCTGGTTTCGGGCTAGTTCTGATTAGACCCGGGGTAATTTCTTTCATAAGATCTGTCAACTTTGCTACTGCTACTGTGTGTGTGTGTGTGTTTGTCTGCCTTCCAAAATAAAAGGATGTGTGAGAATCTTCCCTCCGGTGCTCTGTATCGATTGTACACGTTAGGATTGTGTACTGTTCTTCAACATTCTGTTTGAGCCAAAATGGCTGTTTGTTTGTCAAAAAAGACCAGAGTTATACAGAGGGGGTCAACTGACACAGTTGTGGTTCTGAGGCTTTACTTCTGCAGCTGTAGATGGATTGTGCTTCGGGGACCTGGCAGCGTTCACAGGATGAATAAGTGTCTTTGTGAAGTTTCAAGGCAAGGTCTTCCATAAATCCTTTGCAAAATGATGCTGCTTGTGGATTTGTTCTCCTTACCTTCCTTGTTCCCCTCCGTTAAAATCTATCAAGAGTCTGTCTCAACACATTATTGACAGAAAGACTCTGGCTCTGGGGATTACTCCCCATTCATGCGGTGGTCAATAGTCCAAAAGGGTTTTCTTGTTTACAGGTTAGTATACAACACACTGTTTTGTTACTTTTGTGTTCACTGTAATCTTTGAATGGCTGGAAATTGAAGGTTGTTTTGTGTATGAAGAAATACATCTATGCTTTTATCGAATGCAACATAAAAACCTTTAAATTCTTCATGTCTTTTTCAAAGGCCATTGGTAGACAGTTTTACATTATGTGCCAACTGAATTTGCATGAAAATGCCAGTTGAAGCCTGTAGTTCCAGCTAATGCCACCGATTCCTCTCCCACTCTGTCCTGACTGGTTTTAGCTTCTCAACTCAAGCTGAATGTGTTCCTAAGTAGGACGGAAACATGTTTTTCTACAACTCAATGTGCTGTAGGCCATCAAAATCATCCTACACCAATATTTGCTAGCATGCTTAAGGTCCAGTTGTTAAATTGCTGAACCTTAGTGTGCGTGGGGGCGATTTCTAGTTCATTTGGCTTGAGAGTGCCAACATTTTAGTGTAGGAGTTTGTTTGGGCATTTTAGACTAATGCAGGGGGCTTTATTTATAAAATTTTTTTTTTTTCAATGTTGCATCCCATGAGAGACACAATAGCTAACATACGAGGGAGCATATTGGAATTCTTATGGCAGAACAAAAGTTCCATCACGCTCCATCTGAGGAGCATCCAATGTTTGCTCTCCCTGTCTCGCTGAAATCCTCCCCAATTACTTCCATCATATTTAGCTATGAATTAGCAATACTTTTTGCTTTCTTTCTCTCCTTCTCACTTTTTCATCTTGGGCGGTCTTGACTTGCAACTCTCCGATCTGTTCATTGTGGCATGATATTAGGTGATTAAGAATCAGCGTCTCAGAGATTCTGCCGAATGAAACAAATTTTATCGCCCCTCACCTGAGGTGAATATTGAAGAGTCTGTGCGGCATTTATATTCAAAACAATTTTACAATCTGGAGCATCTATAATAAACAAGGAAACAAATACACAACTAAACAAAGCAGACAGAAATAACAGAGGCACCTCAGGAAAGCACGGAACCCTGATGACACAAACTAATCTACTAACCAGAAGTGCTCTGAGCTCCAGTGATTATACCGCACACATACGTACGCTTAGGCTGTGCTGTGGCGTGGTTTAAATGGAAGCTCACAAATCCTGCTGCGATTGATATAACAAATTCATTTTATGAGTCCGGTCAGTGCTCGGCCTGACCTTGTGGATCATAACAAATGTGATACATCATAAATTAAAAGCCTGCTAAGTTATATTTAGATTTGTAGGTGCTTTCCTGTGACACTAAACCAGTGCCAGCAAGCCTTCCACACTAACTCAAAATGACAAATGCACCACTCTGACTGCAAATACTCTATATAACAAAATGTCAATACCCTGCTCCTGACTGTAAAAGTTGAATATGGCTGAATATCATGAAAACATGTCCAGTTCACGTGCCAGATCTGACTGGGCGAGTGGGAATAAGGGTAGAAGTTATCAAATAGAAGCCCACTCTTTGAGGAAGTAGAAAGAGTGAGAGTGAGAGAGAAATGTGAATCTGTATGAAGGAGAGAGAGAAAGAGGAGGTGGAATCATTCGACTTTGTTCTTATATTAATTAAATCCATCCAAAGTACCACTGACGAGAGGCTTCTCTCCCTCTTTGACAGGAGATGCATATTCCACCCCTGAACATTCAAAAGTCTTTCTGCACCTTGGCCCTCATTATGGTCCTTCTTTTTTCGGCACTCTTTTAACTTTCATCCCTTCCTTCCTCTTTTCTGCTAAGGTTGAACCGCTTCAGAAGTTTAAAAAGAGAGCAGGACTTCCACATGTGGGCAATCCCTTTTGTTTCGCCCCCTTTTTAATGTACGTCTCTTGTCGTCCATGTCTGTTTTTTCTCTTTCCTGCTCGTCACAATTGAAATGGATTACATCTTCAAACAGTGCTCAATCAAGCATCAAATCAAGCCAGTCTGTTCCCGTATGATCAGCTCTCTTCCTGTGTCTTACCCCAATGACCATGATGCTCCCTGAATGTGAAATTGACTTCCAGGCTCTCTTCTCTTCTCCTGTACATGTGCAGTGGCCTCTTTAAGAGGTTAAAACCATTTATCAAACATACTTTATTTTTCAAACACTGAGGCCAATAAAATACTTGGCCCATATTTATCCATATTTAAACAGTCGGACAGACTGTGATGAAATTTGTGGTAATTATTCCAGAGTTCATTAATTGCATTTGCCAGAGCCATGACTCAATATGGTATTATACTCAAACTGGAGTGCTTTTGGAGAGAGAGTGAGAGAAATGGAGCTGGTAGAAGTTATGGCTAATAACTCGGTGCATGCTAAAAATCACTAATTGTGTGTTTTTCCCTCTCAGCCCAAGCAAGAGTAAGTAAAATAATGCATCATCAACAACATTACACTGCTCTGAAATACATTTTTGAACAAATTCTAAGGAAGCAGTGCATGTATCGTTTGAGAGTGTGCAATAACAGAATTCACTGCAGTGAGGTAAGTGAAAACATTTGCAATAAAGTATACTGATGAAAGATTGTTTAATCAAATAAAAGACTGTTTTACCCAAATTGCAGCCTGTGTATACACAATACAACATACAATTCTGCAGTTTCCAACTGAAATGAACACAGTAGAGGGGTAAAACACAAGTTATAATTAAAAGGCAAATTACTGATTAATAAAGACTTATTTTTGTGTGCTTCCTTGCACAATACTACTCAGGTATGTTATGACCTCAAAACACTTTTACCATAGGTTTGTAAACTCATACATTTTGAAGTTTGCATCACATAACCAGCTCCATATGTATAGCTTTTCCGATTAAGTAAACTTGCTTGGTAGCTCACCTGGTATAGCATTGCATTTGCAATGCAGAGCACTCAGGTATGAGTTCTGTGAAACACGAATCACAATAAAAAAAGCTCAGACTTGCAGTAGCAAGGCAAAATGAGATGTTGTTTCAGCAAATGCATCTTTATCTCATGCTTGCTTTTGTTAACTCTTTGCTTTTAGGTTTATGGCAAGATTTAGGGTAGGTGCTACGTCACTTCTCCAATGCAATATTCACTCACCGCACATTTATTTTACGAACTACTGCAGTTTGAATCACAAATATAATGTTCGTCTGTTTTGAATAAAACTGAATGCGCTTTTAGTGCCACTCACTGGACTTTGCCTTTTGAAAGTGCTGCAAAATGTAAAAAAACAAAAAAACATAATGCAATTTTGCAGGAATGTCGACACAGTCGCCACATTTTTCCAGTGAGCCTGGGTTGTCTGCATACTATGTATTGTTATGCTTATTAGAGTATATTGTTGTTAGCTTAGCAACATGCTATTGGCAAACTCATCAATCAGTTGTTTGTCAAGCCTTGTGTGCTTCATGAGAAAAGCAGTGTTTGTATAGTGTAGATCACTGTACTGTAGAATAATTCAAAATCAGTTACAGCATTTATGAGATTTCCATTGCACTCCAGAAGCAACCTTAGAAAATGTAAACATTAAGGCAGCTCTCTAGGCTTTGGAATAGAACCAATTTGTTTAGCATCAGTAAAGAATAAAACAGAATCCTTCTCATTATTAACGTAGGAGTGGATGCAACCTTTTTTAACTTGAATGCGCAAGGCTATTATCATATTATTTTTATATATTATTTTAATCATAAACATGCTGGTTTGTAGCACAAAGTTTTACGGCTAATGAATAGGAAGTATTGCACATTTACAGTAAATAACTTACTTCTCAGTTGAGAATAGAATGGAATAAAATAGAACAGAATGGATCAGTGGTATAGTCTACATCTGGTTTTGTCTGTCACCAAGAAAAAAAAGGGATGGCTCCTCAGAGATTTCTGAAGGGAGAGGGCTACAAATATAGCTGACAGACCCCAAATCTTCTTTACATTACATTTTTAATCCCTCCCCCCCTCAGTTAATGGAAAAAGAGAGTAAACATGTTAGAGAAATGGTGAGTGAGACAGAAAAAGTGAGAGACCTGCTCTCTGAATAGGCATGCAGTCGGACCGATGGCTGATGACACTTTAATGAGAGAAATCTGCTTTTAGAAAAGCTTGAACTCTTCCTGTTTACTTAGCTGAACCCAAAACAACCTTCCTTATCCCTCTGAGTGTTCCTGCAAAATGAGGTGGGGAAAGTAACAGATGCTTCCTCCATATATTTTGTGAATACAGCTACAGACTAAAGAGACATTTCTGAAAACCCATTTGAGTGTAATATACAACACCCAAATGATTAAAACCCGAATCAGCTCTGTTTCACCGAAACGGAGCACGCAGTCCTGGAGATGTCACGTTGTATTCAGATCAGCTACGGAAGACAAAGCTCATCCCAGACAGAGAGGAAAGACTGTTCCTCAAGCTCCAAACCCTGACACACAAGCCTCACACTGTTATACCCAGTCTACAATGTGATCAAGCCAAACAATAAATCTAAAATGCTTCTGTTATAATCAATAAAGCTCTGTTCCAAAATCTAGTGAGCTGCCTTTGTTTACTGCCTACTATGGCAGCTCTCTTGAAAAGGATCATAATTGAAACAGAACCTCAGAAAACAGAACTGTGCTTTATGCACCAAGTAACATTTACATGAAATGCAAAGAAAACCCAACTCAGTTCAAATAGAGCCTTATGTTAGCATGTTGCTATTTAATCTTATATAATAAGAGATATATAAAAAGTGCATTTTGGTACTTCCTTCGCCAGCCTCATTCAATACATCAATATTGATTCAATGCTTTGTGAATACTATAACTGAATCACACCAGCCGTGTATGAGAGAAACCTAGCATCTGTGAGTGAGAGTGAACCTGCAGGATAAATTTTAATCTCTTTCCCCCAGTTCACTTTTATTTCAGTATGGTACCTCACAGAATTGGTGTTAACTGCACCGAGAAATAACGGTTCCTAGAATTTGGCCTTAGAAGGCAGTATCATCCTTTTTTTAAACATCCTTCATCAGTAGCATTCCTAAAGTACCTTAATATGCTGTCTAGGTAGGCAGCTCACTACTGGATCAGTGGTGCAGCAGTCTATGACGAGCATTTGCAGTGTAGACAGGCTTGGTGGTTTTACTGTGAATATTCTCTATACTGCTACACAGGCTGAATGATGTGTTTAAGTTTCTGTGTGCTCAGATTCAGCCTTCAGTTTGTAACCAGCAGAAGTTTGGCATTGCAAGCGGCGGTGTGAGATTGAACTGTAGGGGGCAGTGTTGCTTCACAGAAGATGCCCTGATAGGTGCTGTCAGAGAGGGAAGAGAAGGAAGGAAGAGAACCTGGGGGAGGGTTGGAGATGATGGGGTGATGCTACAGGAGGAGAGAGGGGCTTCATCTTGTCATGACTGTTATGTCTGAGTGGCCCGACTGCACCATCTGACATCACATTCCCTCCTTAACTAGCCGTCTCTCTCTTTCTCTGTCGCTCTCTCTATACCTACACTTTCTTTCCGTTTTCCCCTTCTCATTCTTAACTTACACCCCTTTCTCTCTCTTTGCTACCTCTTTGACTTTTTGCTTTTGTTTCACTTCTGACTGTCTGGGGAAAGACACACAGAGAGAGAGAGAGAGAGAGAGAGAGAGAGAGAGGGAGGACGAATTCACCAAACAAATGCACTACAGTGCAAAAACCTGCATCTTATCCAATAACCTTATCCATTTTGACCAGACTCTAAATGCGCTGAAATAGCATTGTACTGAGTATTTGAATTAAGTCATTGTCATTTGTTTCAGCACAAACATGCCCCATTTATATGTAAATTAGGCTCATAATTTATGATGTAATGTGCATAATTATACATATATATACAAAATAAATTAGTAAAAAATATGTAAAATAAAAATATATAAGTATAACATAATAAATTAATTATATGATTAATTAAATATAATCATATTTTAATTCTTATATTTATATTATTAATTAATTTACAATTAATTAATATATTATTTATTATTTATTAATGTGATTGTTTTGTTTATTTATATGATAATTATATTAAATTAAAAATCTTAAAATATTTATTTATTATAAGCAATATAAATAAATTAAACAATGCAGGCAGTATATTCAAATGATACAATTATTAAAAATTTTAAATATTGAAATATTAAATGAATAATAAAATAAACATTTTTGTATTTATTTATTTATCAATAAATAATGCAAATGATTTAAAACATTGCATACAGTGAATACAAATGACAAAAGTCTTTGATGGATGAAATTAAGGCCCGTCATACTTTTTTTCCCCCTCACTCCCTGTCACAGTTGAAAATACATAAAGTTAGTAAAATGGGTCGTGGATGGCAACTCATGTTGACTTTAACTTCTGAGAGAGACACTGGAGAATGAAATTCAGTTTTCAAATTCAGAGATTGTATGTGTGTGTGTGGGAGGAATAGTTCTGAGAGACTAATGGGAGATCCAGGTGTGGAGGCCACAGATGAAATATTTCAGTGAGTGTTTCTGTGCGGACTTGCACTACACACACACAGCTGTTGACATTCAGACATTTCGAATGTAACCATATAACAACAGCACTTACTTAGCATGTGTTTGCATGTCTGTTTGACAGAGTGGAGCTCTACACGACAGATACAGGTGCTGAAACCCATTTACGTTTACTGTTTCACTTGTTCTCACAGCAAGCGATTTTGCAGAGGATTATGTTTGTTTGAGAGTGTTTGTGTTTATTTAAGTGTGAGTAAACAGCTCTTAAACAAAATACAGGTGGGAACAAAGACACATTTCACAGGTGTTCTCATCCAGACAAAGAGAGTTGTCATTCATAGATATCTGAGGTCCACTGAATATACAGAACACTATTGCCATCTGAAAACATTCAGCTGGTGTCAAAAAGCCTCCAATCCACCTCAGTTCAGTTTGTTTAAACACTGAATTAACCCTAAAAATACACCGGCAGTCAGTTTGGCAGACATTTCACGTGAGCATTAAAAACAGCACAACCACCTTAGAATGTCAAGTAAGCTTTCAGCACTTTCTCTTATAAAATCCTGCGGTGCTAGTGTCCATATCCTGAATTACGATATTAAAGGCGGATGACATTTTCAGTGACATTTAGCATTAATCGCTATCACTACTGAAAGAATGTTGCTTTAGCGTTTTCTTTCATGAGGGACGTGGGACTGAGTTCAGTCAGATCATGTTTAAACAGGTAGAACTCTCTCGTCCCACACAGGAGCGAATAGCCTTGGGCTACATCCTTGAGCACTGACAGAGGCCTGTACTCATGTGTAGATCACACCGCTCACTGTCACAGACAGCAATGAGATGCTCTCAGTCAGGGAGTCTGTGTCAGAGCGGCTTGATTGATTGACAGGTGTTGTATAGGTGGGAAGGCACACGGAGAGTTTACGTGTGTAATGATTCCATCTGCTCAGATCGACAAGATAAATGAGCCAATATCTCTCAGCTGGACTCACACCAGTGCATTTGGATTTATTCTGCATGTGTGCGCTGCAAGCGAGCAACACATTGACAAAAGCAGAATGCTTCCATTAATGGGCGTTCACATTGATGGTCTGCCACCGGAAGTCATTAATTTTCAAGGACAGTTGGCTGGATTTGTTGGCGACAGCAACTGTTGGCGATGCAACAAAGTTGAGCGGAGAACCTAAAGGGATGGATCATCAAAAAAAATTTAATTCTGTCATCTTTTACTCATGCTCACTTGTTCCAAACATGTAAGAGTTTTCTTTCTTCTGTTAAACACAAAATAAGATATTTTGAAGAATTTTAGGTAACCAAATAGTTGACGGTAGCCATTGGATTCCATAGGATTTTTTTTTTCATACTATTGAAGTCAGTGGTTACCGTCAACTGGCTACCAGCATTCTTTAAAATATCTTCTTTTGTGTTCAACAGAAGAAAGAAACTCATACAACTTGAGGGTGAGTAAATGATGACAGAATTTTCATTTTTGGATAAATTATCCCTTTAACTTAAATGATCAGCAATGTCAGTTTAATTATGAAATAGATATTTTTTTATTATGATTTATATTAATAGTTTTATTTAACATTAATAATATTAATTAATATTCATAATAATATTTATTTTGTCACATTTCAAGTTTTATTTACTATTATTATTATTATTATTATATATTTTTGTAATAAAAAACAGGATATATGTCGTTGCTACATCATTTTTTAGTATCAGCCAATATTCAAATTATCAGTATCAGTGGTCTATTAGTGATATTTTGGTGAAATTTCACAGTCAAAAAAGGTCCATTATCTATTGTCAATGGACAATATTGTGTAGCATGTATGAAGCACAATTATTTTTAAACCAAGCAACTTTCTGTTGGTCAGTGTACAGCATTTGCATGACCAACTGCACCTGATACCAAATCTGCATGAGGAAATCTTTCATCCTTGCGTGTAATTCCAGATAATGTGAATTAATATTGAAATTACTGGATTTCGCCCACAAAAATTCACCGAACAATGGTAAATGAAACTGCACATTAATGCTGACTGAAAAACCACAAACAATTACATTTTAGCAAATCTCAAAATGAATATCCATTTTTCATACTGTACATTATTATGTTGTGATGCTTAAATTCACTTATAGCGTTTAAAAAGTTTTGTTAATTTAGATAAAATAATAAAGAAGGCTATTTATCGGTTATTGTCCATAACATGAAAATAATTATTGGCCTTTCAGTATTGGCCACAATTTCAATATCAGTGCATGTCTAATAAAAACGATTCATCATGAGATTGATTTTACCCTAGTAAAGGATGTAAGGAACAACCCTTACTGTGGTAAAATCATTGAAACACATGGCTTGCCCTGGCTTATTGTTTGTTAAGATTATAGTTTCATGCTGTAGATATTGTGAACATTAACTTCTTCTATTAAACCTGCCTTCAGAATTACACGTCAGTTACTGAATTTGTTTGCATGTGCACGTTTATGTGCTTGTTTTGTTTAGAAGGGGCTTTGATATTGCATTATGAGAGCCATTATGAAGCAATTATCAGATTTTCAAAGAGAGACAGACAGTAATGTGTTGATGACTTTGTCTTCCTCTTCACTCTTTCTCCCTCACTCAATTTGAAATTCTTGTCATTTGTTTTCTTCCCTCTTAGATAAATTGCTTGTCACCACACATTTGAGTTTGTCAGATATTATAAAGCCCTCTTTTTGTATATTCCACCATTAATACATCAGTATGAGAGCAGCCGTTTTATGATCATTATAGTAAAAGACCACCATATTATTCTTTGAAATACCTTGAAGTATTAAGTAAATACTGTAGTATATGAATATGGTAATCATATAGTTCCATAATATAAGGAAGACTGGGGTTAGTTGTCACAACAAACACAATAAAACCATACTAGCATAAAGACATTTAAAATGTTACAAATTGTTTCTATTTTAAATAAATGCTATTCTTTTATACTTTTTATTCATCAAAGAATCCTTAAAAAGTGTTTAATGGATTCCACAAAAATACTGAACTGATGATAATAAGAAATGTTCCCTTTCGATACTTCACTCGTACTGCGTCTTGCTTAAGACGCATATGGGAAAAAGCCTTTTTGAGTCTGAGTGATCGCATGCCGGCACTGTACCCGCGTGCTCGCTCTCCCCGTTGCACTCGGATCCGCCGCAGAAGGGCAGT
>NW_015542382.1:410172-413028 GCF_001515605.1 Sinocyclocheilus anshuiensis
CCAATCGCGGACCACCTTCACTGAAGGCAGCCCCGCTCTCCCGTTTCTCCTCTCTCAGCGAGCCTCGGAGAGGGAAACAGCGGAGCCAGGGAATAAGCAATCGGTCTGACTGATCTCATGCCGGCGCTGTGCTTACGTGCTCTCTCTCCGTTGCACTCGGATCCGCCGCAGAAGGGCAGTGAGCTACACGCTTACTGGGACAGAATGCTCACTCGAGCATGAGTCTCGCTTTTCTCCACTCGCGGACCGCCTTTCACTGAACGGTGTGTTACACATGAGGATCGGTGCACCTCGTTATACGAGCAGCTTAATCCTCCCAGGCAGATCAAAGCGAAACGCGGGCAGCTTCGCATTTGTGTGTGCGTCGCTAAGCCCCGCCTCCCCCGCTCTGGTGTTTCTCTCCTTCCTGTTACTCGAAAGCAGAAATGGCAAACTCGCGGGTATGATCGATCAGGCTTGAGTGATCAAAGCCGGCAAGGCCCCCGCTTGCATCACTCTCCACGCAGCTCTTTGACAGGGCAAACTTCCTCTTCCATTACTCGTAAGTGTTCTGCCCCTGTGCAGCCAGTCACCCGAGTTAATTCAACCCCTCGTCACGCGGGCCAAAGCCTGGCAGGCCATCCCCGGAGTGTCGAGATGGGTTATAGGGATAATAAAGCGAGAATATTCACTCCAATTCGCTCGAAGACCCCCACGCTTCAGCGGCGTGGTCCCCACCTCCGTGCAGAGCAAGGACGCCCATGTCCTGCGCTCAGAGGTGATGAAATTGCTGGCCAAAGGAGCCGTGGAAAAGGTTCCTCCAGCCCAGAGCAAGTCAGGCCTTTACAGCCGTTACTTCCTCGTCCCCAAAAGAGAAGGTGGCCTCTGACCCATCCTTGATCTCAGACACCTGAATCGCGCCCTCTTGAAGATGTCATTCAGGATGATTACACTGAAACAGATCCTCACGCAAATTCGCTTGGGAGACTGCTTCTTTTCTCTGGACCTGAAGGATGCATACTTTCACATCCAGAGGCCACAGGTCATTCTTGACCCCCTTTTGGTCCACGATTGGCCCAACCTCCTTCTCTATGCTTTTCCCCCGATCACTCTGATCCCACAGGTAATCAGGAGAGTGAGGGAACAAGAACACAAACAGGGTTTTCCTGGTGGCCCCCCTTTGGATGTACCAGCTGTGGCTATCAGAGCTAACTCAGCTACTGATAGCGGCCCCTTGGCCTGTTCCACTGAGACGGGATCAAGGATGCATACTTTCACATCCAGAGGCCACAGGTCATTCTTGACCCCCTTTTGGTCCACGATTGGCCCAACCTCCTTCTCTATGCTTTTCCCCCGATCGCTCTGATCCCACAGGTAATCAGGCGAGTGAGGGAACAAGAAAACAGGGTTTTCCTGGTGGCCCCCCTTTGGATGTACCAGCTGTGGCTATCAGAGCTAACTCAGCTACTGATAGCGGCCCCTTGGCCTGTTCCACTGAGACAGGATCGCCTCTCTCAAGCGAAGGGGGCATTATGGCATCCTCGGCCCGACCTATAGGCCCTGCACCTCTGGCCGCTCGACGGGAGCCTTCGTGCCTCCCAGAGCGAGTCTTAAACACAATTTCGGAAGCTAGAGCTCCATCTACGAGATGCCTCTACGCCTTAAAGTGGTCTCTTTTCTCCGCTTGGTGTCAAATACCCCCTCACTTCCGAATTGGCAGAGGTGTTGTCATTTCTACAAGAGCTGCTGGATAAGGGATTGAATCCACCTTGTCCCCTAACCGTCCCTTCAAGGGCCCCACTTTCGAGCCGCTACAGTCTGCCAACATTAGGTCGCTATCGCTGAAGACTGCTCTGCTTCTAGCAGGCTTTTCCCATATGCGTCTTAAGCAAGACGCAGTACTCGTTCCCGTATCTCAGGGAACCGAGGTTACGTTAGTAACAGAGTACATTTCTTGAGCAACAAATCAGAATATTGGAATGATTTCTGAAGGTTCATGTGACATTGCATTACATTACATTACATTTTAAACATACCATTTAGAAATATTGAAAATGGTTATTTTAAATTGTAATAATATTTCACAATATTGGTGAGCGAATGTATTATTTATGAGCATAGTTATTATATAAAGCTATATTATTATAGGAGGTGTTTTATTTGCAATTTATTAATGAAAATATTTGTTGGCCAAAACAACAATTTAATATTTTGTGTTTTACCTTTTAACATTTTTGTTTGTTTGTTTTTTATTAATCATTTTGTGCTTATTTATTTATTTGTTTAGAAATCTGCAATGGGTTAATTAGCATGTTTCAGTGTGACAAATTATTGGGGAATATTGTCACAAAAAATGTTCAGTAGTCAGTAGTCTTTCATGTTGTTGTTGCCAAGGCTGTAAGGTATGTTCATGTAAAAAAAAAAAAAAAAAACAAGATAAAAAGAAGTCCCAGTCTCTCCTACATTAAAGTATAATCTGTTACCATTATTGTACCTTAGTTCTCATTCAGTTGTTTCATTAGTATTTCTATTACATGTACAGTTATAAAGTAAGACCTTAAAATGCATTATCATATCGTGTTGGTTGATGAATTCATTCAGGGTCAGAAAAGCAATCATGAGGGTGAATTCAGATGTTTTAAAAATCCCTTGGTGAGTGTGTGTGTATGTTTCAGAGGAAGTGTTCTGCTATGTACAGTATTCGTGTAATCTAGATATGGATTTTGGGGCCAGTTTGAAACTATTACTTCCAGCAGCAGTAGAGAGTGGTTTGATTTACAGAAATAACTTGGGATTTTTCCAGAAAACCCATTATCTCTTTCACACTCACACACACACACACACACACACACACACACACACACACACACACACACA
>NW_015542382.1:413560-428523 GCF_001515605.1 Sinocyclocheilus anshuiensis
ACACACATAAGCAGAGCAAGAAATTTAATCTCACATTTATATTTTTTCTTTCTCACACACATACACACATATTGTGTTGGACCCTCGCTTGTAACCTTCATGAAGTGTGTATCCACAGCAATAACAGCTGCTTTAAATGGAATTCATAAGTCCAGCAGATTCATGAAGTGAATAGCGGTACATGCAGAGAGCTGTTATGAGGAGAGATGGATTAAAGACAAGCATGTGGAGAGTGGATTGAAAGGCTGTTCTCATCACCGTTAACGTTCTCTAATGTACTGCCATCAAAAGCATTTCACTTGCGCATCACATGTGAAATCACTCTTTGTGCACTGACTCCCTGAAAATGGAACAAGTGTCTTTAATTTAAGAGGCCAAGGCCATGCATCTGTATGCACAAGAATGCACATTTCTGCGACAAGAACAAAAACAGAGATGCTAAGCAGAATGCACACAAGAAAATTAATTGCTATGAAACCTTAAAAAAATACAAAATAAGCTCCATAAATGTAAAACTATTATAAATGGTACCATAAAAGCAGTCCATATGAATTGCACTATTTTAAGTGTTCTGAAGCCGTATGCTTTGTTTGACAAACCAAATTTGTTGTTAGCAACTAAAAACGTTGCTATTAACTGAAAATCTGGGCACTACACTAATATTCTGGCTCTTTATTGTCATCTGGTTGAAAAAAGAAAGAAAGAAAAAAGTGGCATTTCCTATCAAATCAAACCAACTATCTGTAAAATTTTAATTTTTAATAAAAAAAAAAAAATAAAAAAAAATAAATTGATGGTGTAATTTTAATCAATAAAAGTATTATATTAAAGTACCAATATCTGCAGATCTATACAGATTTATTTAATGAAAAAGAATGTAACAACTATAATATTGTGAATATTATTATAATAAAAAACTTTTCGATTTTAATATTTAAAAAAAATATATAATTTATTTCAGTGATGGCAAAGCTTAATTTTCAGCAGCCATTACTCCAGTCTTCAGTGTCACATGATCCTTCATAAATCATTCTAATACGCTCCTTTGATGCTCAAGAAATATTTCTTATTATTATCAATGTTGAAAACAGTTTTGCTGCTGAATATTTTGGAAACTGATGCATTTTTCAGGATTCATTGATAAATAGAAAGTTAAAAAGAACAGCATTTAAAAAAAATAAAATAATTAAATAAAAATGTTTGTAACGTTATGTTTTCACGTATGTTTTTTGATCAATTTGTTCATTTATCAAAGGAATTTTACAAAACAATTTACAAAATTTGACTAAACTTTATTAAACACGACCAAATACTGATAAAGATTAAGGTTTATTTATTTATATTACTTACTGTATTTATTCTGCAGTGAATATGACACCATTAATTAAGTTGCTACAGATTGCTTTATCTTTTGTACTTTCTTATTTTCTATATACATATGAATAAGGATACAAAGTTCATGAATGAGTGTGTGCAATTTCCACGTGCATGAGTGACGCCAATTAAACACACACATGTACTCAAACAAAGGCGACTTCTATGCAATTCTATGAGGTTTAATAACAGACTCTATGTAAAGGCGGAAAGCAAGCCAATGTACACACTCTTAATCTGCAGGCGGTTAGATACGGCAGACCTGTTGCTGGCTAATGGAAGCACAGCCACACGGTATAGAGTTACACAGTGATGTGCTTTGTTAAAAGAGAGACACACTTGTTCTCCTCTGTGAGAGAGGAAGCTACACACTCATACTCACAAACACACACAGAGACTCCTTGGGGGGACCTGGCAGGGGCCACTCAGTGAACAAAACGTACTAGGTGACATAAGACAAGTCTGAGGTGAGCTTTTTATAAAGTAGAACATGGCAGGCAAATGGAGCAGTTCTCCAAAGCAAGACCATTGGGAGTGAGTGAAAGAGAGAGGTCTCTGTCGTCTCCTTTGAGCTCACTGTGTTCTCACTGAAATTCTAAAGTGTGATGTGAATGAATGGTAAAATACAGGCAAAACGTCATGTGATTCAGGGTCTTGCATTGCTGGGATTGCCCTGTCGCTGAGGTCAGTCAGGTTCACAACCGAACAGATCGAAATGACAGACTAATTATGGAGTAAACAATTCACAGATTCTGACATTACCATGTTCAGTAACATCTGAATCATAGCACCTGCTGTGTTTACTGAGTATTTGATGACTAATGGTCTGAAAAGAAGGTGATAAGAACTGACTCGAGACTCCAAATTGGAGACTTACAAACAATACTGAGTCTTTAGGTCTCAGAATACTGGCATTGTTATAGAGGTAATTCACTGCTGGAAAGATAGGCTTTCAATAATACTTGGCTGTCTATGCAGCAAGCAGAAAGGCATTTTTATTTTAAACTGGCTCTTTATTATTAAAGAAAACAGATCTGTAGTTGTAACAAAAGGCCTAGAGCTTTCAATCATGTCATTCGGTGGACTTTGCTGACTAATAAACAAGGAGATTGGAGTGCAGGTGTTATACTACAGACAGTGTATCAATAGAAAGCTTTGTAAAAATCTGCGGACTTGTCCTTTAAGTTAAAATTAAGAATCCAAGAGAGATGAAATACAAGAAAATACAAATACAAGAGAGGACTTTTCATTGTTTGTATCACTCTGTGTGTGTCTGTTTCAGTATGGGGATTTTTCAGTATATGATTCTGCAAGCTACATCGATACACCAGTAGGCAACAAGTGATGCTTTATGAGTAAGTAATTAGCTATGATTATTATTTATTTAAATAATTGATTTATAATTGGACAATATAATTTAAAATTATGCAATCCATTTCTGAAAATCATGCTTTGGGTAAATCATAATTATGAGATAAAAATTCAAAATTATGTGATAAAATTGTGACTTTTTGTCATTTTTTGTCTTTGTCACTTTTTGTGTTTATGTTATAATTGTGGCTATTTATGTCAGGATTTTAACTTTTTATACCCTAATTGTGAGTTTTCGATCTAAATTATGAATTAATATCTCATTATTTCAAATGTTTGTCAATTTCGACTTTTTATCTCATATTTATCACTCTCATAATTTTGACTTTGCTATCATAATTTTGACCATGTTATGACTTTTTATTCTTATGCGGAAATGAGCTTCTACAAGAAAAGCATTCATGTAAACACATCAATAAATCCATGCGAGCTAGATGAAAGGTGTGCTGTAGACATTAAATGATCCATAAAACAAAGTTTTAATCATGTTTGTTGATGTAAAAATTTATGTAAATTAGTACATGTGACCGTATTGTACCAACTGACCCATTCAGCTGATTCATCCAGGAACAAAATACCACTACTCTGTGTTGCTCAGAGAGCACAGTGATTATTTCTACTTTGACTTTGAAAGAGAGAATGATCAAGGTAGAGAGAAGAACAGAGCAATAGATAGAAAAAAGAGGGAGAACATCACTATTTGTGCTCAAATATAAAAAAATATTTTACTATTCTGTTACACCAAATACACAAAATAATGATCTTTAAAAAAGCATCAAATGACCCCTTTAAACCAAGCTTCATCATAGCCTGTCACTCACAGAGCATCGTCCTTCCCAAACATCTGAAATAACTCTGGTCTTTTGTCTTTATTTGTGGTAACAACTGCTTCCTGTGTCGTTGCAAATGCACCACTAGCTGTGCAATGTTTGCCTTGATATAGTCAAGCATAACGTTTAATGAGTCCAGCGTTCTGATCTAGACTGGGTTGCAGCTTTTCTGTTATATGCTGAAACGTTGGCGCTCACAACACCAGCACTCTCCAAGTATCAAACACTTGTGTGCCTTCAAACACATACATACACTAACAGCTCCTAATGATCTCCAGCAAAGCTCAGCTTACTTCATCTGTTTAAAAGATACATAAATGCAACAAACAGGAAGAATAACATCTCTATTTACTTTATGGATAAACAGATCTGCTGTGAGCTTTTCTTTTACTTTCTCTTTTTTTAATGCTCTTTTCAAGGCCTAGAGTATCTTCAACAACCTGGAAATGTGAGACAATCTTTGATTGATTGTGCAGCAAAGTGGATTGACTATTTTAAACTGTTCATCGTTAACATTTCTAAGTAACAGAGAATAATGATTGACAATGGACCCAAATCGACTGTGTGATTACAGTCTAGAGTATGAAACACAGTGTTCTTTACCTAAGATTTACATGTGCTCAATTCCAATGGTCCAATCATTGTCCTTTGAATTTAAGGGTAATGCTGTGATTGGCTTATAGGATTGTTGCCACAGGAACCAGGATTTTGCAAAATTCAGAACTGAAGAGTTAGGTCCCTTTCAGTCTATCCATCCATCATTCAATGGCCATTGTTTATAAGGGTCATTTTTTGAATACTGCTTATTTTGTTCAGTCAAGCATTTTTAAAGAGATTTTATTACTCTAAAGTTCCAAAAAATTAAAAAGGAAGGAAAAAAATGCTAATTTCGCCAGCCTTGAACAAAGTGCCACAATCCCTAGTGATTTTCTGGAAGAAAATTAAATGGCTTAACCTTTAACCAGAAAGACGACAGAGTAAGACAAATAAAGTGACACTTTTCCCTGTGTTAGAAGGGGAGCACTTTCTTTTCCCATTTTCCTAAAAAAAGAGAGAAAACAGATAAAAGTGTGACAGGTGTGAAAACGGACCTGTAGTAGGGGAGAGTAAGAGCGTGAAAGGATGAAAGAAATGGATGACGAATGACATAAAGAGGTTCTACTGTATGAAATGTCTGACAAATAGGGTGCCAGTCAAACGGTTGCTAACGCATGCCTTTACGGTCTGATCATGGTCAAGATTTTTTAGTCTGTTTCTTAATGTGTAACAGCAGAGACTATACAGGACCTTTTAATGTTTAAAGGGATAGTTCACCCAAAAATTTAAATTCTGTCATTAATTACTTACACTTATGTCTTTCCAAACCCGAAAGACCTTTACTCTTCTTCAGAATACAAATTAAGATATTTTTGATGAAATCTGAGAGCTTTCTGACCCTGCACTGACAGTAACGCAACTACCACGTTCAAGGCCCAGAAAGGTAGTAAAGACAACATGCACAAAATATATTCTCATAGCTTCATAACATCATGGTTGAACCACGGATGTCACATGGACTATTTTAACGATGTCCTTACTACCTTTCTGGGCCTTAAACATGGTAGTTCTGTTGCTGTCTATGGAGGGTCAGAAAGGAATCTTGGATTTCATCAAAAATATCTTAATTTGTGTTCAGAAGATTAATAAAGATCTTACGACATAAGGGTGAGTAATTAATGACAAAATTTTCATTTTGGGGTGATCTTTCCCTTTAATGACCCCCAAAAGTCACATGGAAATTATCCATTGTGCTATTTTTTTGTCAGATGCATTCTAACTAATAACATCAACTTCAATCTTCATCATTTCAAATCTTTGGTTTTGTTGATTATCCAGACAAAGGTACAAAATGTGCTTGTTTGGATCCATCAAGAATGAATCAGGCTTTAAAATTCCTCAATAGCTTTGTGGAAATTTTACAATGCAATATAACTGGCAACCTTGAAAGATGACACATCCACACTTAAGGCAGCTTAAATGACTGATGTGACATGTCAGTTTCATTCATTTAATTCAGTTTCAAAGGAAACAAAAGATGGTGCTGAATGATGAGACTGCATTTGGAGTGAAAGAAAGAAAAGAAGTAGATTAATTTTCTTCAATTCACAATCAGCCCCAAGTTTCACAATCAAGTGCCCTCCATACTATTCATTAACCTGAAATCTATGCTAGCTTTCACAGAATATATTTTCAAACCAAAACACATGATAACATCAGCAGAAATTCTTCGGGGATCACTTAACTCAGACCAACCATAATTCACACAGACTTACTTAAAGTGACATTAAATGCATTTTTAATGATACAAAAGATTTCTACTTTAAATAAGTGATGTTCTTTTGAGCTGTCTATTTATCAAAGAATCCTACAAAAAATCACAGGAATAAATTCACAGAGTATATTTTAAAACCGCAACACATGATAACATCAGCAAAAATCAGCCTAAAAGAACTCACATCAGCATGTTTTCTGCAATCACTTAACCCAAACCACAACCACAATTCTTTAACACAAAAAACACTTCCACATCTTCTCTCTTTTACTTTTCTGCAGTTTTGCTTCTGCTATAGCTTCCTCTTGAACCTCAGCATTGCGGTATTGCAAGTATTGTTGGTGCTTGTATGATAAATTGCTTGTGATGTTCCTCATTTGCAAGCCGCTTTGGATAAAAGCATCTACTAAATGACTAAATGTAAATGTAATGTAAATGTATTCAACTTCAGAGGCCAATATGGCCTATAAAAAAAATCTATGCACATTTGCAGGACCAAACAGAAAAACACATTTTTAGCCTAGATATGAGCTAAAAAAGCAGTAGTGATGATACCATTACTGTCAGATGTACTATTTGGGAGATTTCTTTTTTCCGTCTTACGAATAGATGGAAGCTGTACTTATGTGACTAGAAACCATCTGCCCAGGGATTTTACCAAGATGGCCACCGAGTGAAGAGATTCACTTCAAAAGGATTTTGGTAAAGCTCTCTCTTTTTCTGTCAACACACCATCAGCATGAATCATATTACCAGTATGGCATCACTTTTACAAGCTTGTATCGCCTTCATTCACTTTAAAATAGATAAAAACCCCTTGTAATGATTTACAACAAGGTGCTTTTTATTGAGAACATGGGAGGGAAAAAGGAGCAATGCTGTCTCTCTCTGTCTCTGCAATCGTTTGTCATTGCCGTCGGTTTGATTGACAGCTGGTGCAGATGAGTGAGAGCTCTTCCTGTCCACCCACCAATCAGCTACCTCCTCCAGGCCCTCAACATGATGGCCCGAGGGTCAGAGGTCACTCTCATGCTCTCATTGAGTGACTCTTGATGAAGACGCTGATGGAGAGATGCAGTTCCTCTCCTCCATCATCTGTCTTTCTCCCTGTTTTTCAGCCTGAGGTCCTTCCACCCGTCTCACAGCAGACCATCCATCTGCCTGTCCACAGCCACCACTAATCAAAGCTGCCAGAGGGGTGGCTCCATAAAGCTCTTCACGAGGAGAATGCGCTTTGTTTGCGCGTGAGAGACAAATGAGAATGAATGAACATCAGATCAAAACGAATAAACGTAACAAACAGACAAAATTTGTTTTACTCACATGTATGCATCAAAAATGATGTTGTATCTCAGTGCAACACAAGCTGGAAATATATAAAGATTTTGGTGGGGATTCATTAGTTATTTCATTAACGAACTTGTAGGAGATAATGTCGCATGAAATGTGACATTTTCATTAAGAGTATCATTCTTAAGCCAGCTTTGCCGTCTCAGAAATAATTACCTTTTGAAATATATTAAAATACACATTTATTATTTTTATTTATTATTATTTTATTATTTATTTATTTAAAATGTTAATAATGGTTAGCAATAATAATAATAATAATAATTTCACTATATTTACTGTTTTTACTGTCAAATAAATGGTTGAGAATAAGAGACTTTATTTTTCTTTCTATAAATTGCATCATCAAGCCAGCTTTTCTATCCCATTATATATTGAAATAGAAAACTATTTTTTTTTCAACGGTTTTTTTTTCTCCAAAACATTAAAATTATCGGCAACACTTTACAATAAGGTTTCAGTCTTTAATATTAGTCAACTACAGTCTACATTAGTTAACACAAACTAACAATTAACAATATTTCTACAGCATTTATTAATCTTAGTTAATGTTAACCCTCTATGGGATATCGTCATTTATAAATGACACTAAGAAAATTGCATTTAAAATTCAATATTAATGTTCAACCAACAAAATTTGATTTTAGTGATGTCAAATGACATCCCCTTCAACCAGTAAAATGAAAATTTATTAGCCATGTGCTTCACATTTTTGGTAAATAAGTAGTAAAGGAGACATTAGCACATGTTAGGTCACATGCTCTCAAGGCTCCATAGTGAGCTCAGTTTAGACTAGAAAATACATATAAATTCAAGTTATAAAAAAATATAATTGTACATCCAAATGTGTTTTCTAAAGTTTTTTTGTCATTTTTAATGCACTTGTATAAAAACAACAGCTCAGAGACCAACAAATCTGAGCGTCATGTATAACTGACAAAGTCCTATTATGTGATGCATATTTTGTGTAGCTGGCACTATTGACCAGCATTGGCGGGCAGTATAATAGCCTTTATGCATGTGTTTTAGGTTTATTTTTGTATGATTTTTGGAAGATGGAGAGACAAATCTGTACTTATTTCAGAAAGAATTGATGATAGTGATATGAGTGCATCAGAAAATCAGGTTGTAGTAATAAAACAAGTTGTTGAGGACCAAGGAGGATAGAAGCAATGAGGGTGAGGGCAGTGATGAAGAATAGGTTGTTGTGGAAGTCAGGCATTTGAGTACATTATTGTATGTCAGTTTGAAAGATGTGATCCCTACAACAACCAGAGGTCAGGAAAGATGCCAGTGTCTATTGGCAATACTATACTGACAGACAGCAATGCTCCAATGATGACTGCACAAGTCAGCATCTACTTATGTGTGGGTTGTGTGGGGTACACTGAAAAAGAAGAGTCTTATTGACTTTCACTTGTGCTACGATAATTGATTTGAAATTCCAAGATGAAACACAATGTTAAAGTTGTTTTAATGCTTTTGAAACACTAAGACATGGTTTTCAGTCAGTGAAATTGCATCTGAATTTGTGTCAAGTTTTAGACATTTTCACACGCGAGTTCCAATTCAAATATAGCAGAAAAAGAAAAAAATGTAATTTTCATACAGATTTTTTATGTTTTTTGAAACAGTAAGACCTTTTCACTTCTTTTCAGATAGTGAAAAAGCATTTGATTGTGTGTGAAGTTTCAGACAATTTGCCAAAAATAATTTACCCTATGGGACGTCAGTTATAAATGACGGATCCCTAAAAAAAAGGTCAAAGGTCAGATGAAGAAAAAAATATATAAATATATATCCTAAATATATATATAATATAAAGTCAATTATTTTTTACGCTGTAAATTCAATTACTCCTATAGAGGGTTAATCTTTACATGTACTAATACAATTTAAGACCTAAAAGTTCTATTTGTTAACATTAGTAAATGCTCTGTGAACTAACCATGAACATTTTTATTACATGAACATAGATTAATAAATGCTGTAAAAATATTTTGCTCATTGTTAGTTCATATTAGCTAATGACCTTATTGTAAATAATCATATTTTTCTGTCTTATTATTTATTTATTATCTTATTAAATCTAGTGGCAGGGCCATCGTATCGTATCTATCTATCATCGTTTGACTACTGTCGTATCTCAGCGAAAAACAAACTGGAGATACATGAAGATTTTGTGGGGATCATCAGTTATTTCATTAGCAAACTCACAGGCGATAATGTCACGCAAAACGTGACATTTTCATTACGAGCATCGCTCTTAAGCCAGTCTCAGTGAGGCGTTCAGCACATGAACACACTGGTAAGTAAACACTCAGTTTCCTCCAATTGCAGTCCTAATAAACATAAGGCGCTTAGCAGTCTCCCATAAGAGTCAAGAATTCTAATTAATACAGCTTACTCTTTAAAGAATACACATACTCTCTTAATGCCTGTACCCAAACACACACTCACAGTTCTGGTGATGTGCTAGCCCCCAAGTGTGAACAGCCCTTAATAAAAATGTGAATTGAATCTTAGGAAGTCTCTAGGCCCAGGTTTAGCCTGATTCTTCACATCTCTCTCTCTCTCTCTCTCTCTCTCTCTCTCTCTCTCCCTCACTCTCACACACACACACACACACACACACCCACACACACTCTCTAACTCACTCTCACACACACACACACACACACACAGACACACACACACAGACAGTGTTCCTATTAGTCACGTGATTTATGCTCTCTGAACTCACTCACACACACACACTCACACACACACACAGACAGACAGTGTTCCTATCAGTCTCAGACGGACCAACTGTAACATCACAAATCTCAGAGAGAGCAGGGCAGAAGGATTATTTTTCACAACCATCATATGGCAGAAGGACTATTTTTCACAACCAACTGTGTTTTTTAATATTTATATTGAAGAAAGTTTTAAAATTAGCTTATATAATGACAATTAATTAATAAATTAGGACTGTTTGATTTTTTTGTCATCTTTCTCTGTCCCCGATCTCTGGATATTCAAAATCTCCAATATGTTTTGGACTTAAACAGCACTTTACAACCATACTTACTTCCATAATCTGGCATCTTTCACAGTGAAATAGGAAATTCAACAAGAAAATGTGATGCTAATGTGTTGTGGGTGGTTGCAAGCTTGTTTTTAGGCTGTTGCTTGGTAGCTGCTTACCGGACGAAAGGTTAAAAAGCCCAAAGTCTTTATATTATGATATTTGCTTAGCTTATTAGGAGGAGCCTAATTCTTGAAAAGAACACATGTCAAGTTAGTTGTGTGGTGAAAAATCTTGTCAATCTTATTTTTAAGATTAAGCAATTTTCTGTAAATGTGCAAGACCACCAATTCACAAGCCCCTGTAGTCAGAGGAATAACATAAGGGGCTTTCGCACCGCAGGAACCTTTTCATAGTACCAGAACTAATTGTGGAACTACCCACTTTTTGGAGTTTTCGCACCGCCGGAACTGGGAGCGATTTTAGTACCGGACTGCCTTTTTCGAGAACCAAATTAGCTACTACTCCAGAGCAGGGTCTAACCAGCACAACTGGTACTAATCGTGACGTAAGTAGACATTGATTGGCCAAACGCGTACGAAAACGCCCTCACCCGCCATGATTTAAAACGCCGTGTAAACATACTGTAAACATTGTCAACTTATTTCGCAAGAATGGAGAACAGCGATAGATGGACGGACGCTGAAGTGCAGGCACTTGTATGAAATGTAGCACTGCCAGTTGTCATTGGACATTCTTAGTCCTCCTTCCCGTTCTTTCAATCGCTTTACGTAGCCTATACGTCGACATTTCATGTCCATTATTGTGAAACCCACGAGACAACAAAAACACCGCTCCGATCACAGCATCCTCCATCCTCCTGTTAACGTTGTTCTTTGTTTCCGTTGTTGAACGCCGCGCACAAATGACGTCACTGTGTGTCGACCATCTTACGTACACTGTCCATGCGAATGCAACCCTTTAAATGGTACTGGGAAATAATTCGCGCAAAATCGTCCGAGTACTTTAGTACTGTACATTTAGTTCTGGAACTAAAGCGGTGCGAAAGGCCCTATAGTGCAGTAAACAGTACAATTATTTGTGCTATGATAACAAATACCAGTTTGCAATATCAAACTACATAATGGACTATTTTTATACAGCTAAAATAACTGGAAGCAAATGACACCAGAAGCCTTGCACATTCAAATTAAAAATGGCTGCTCTTACGTTAAAAAATAAGATGGATCGGGGCATCAACTACCCATTTTTTGCCTTTGATTAGATGCACTGGGGAACAGGTGTTGTCATTTATGTTGCTGATCGCCTGCTTATGTCACCAAGCTGTTGCCCAGGTGACACTGACACACCTAGATGGTTTACAATCAGACTCGATAGCACTTGCAGAACACAATAGATTTCAGATATTCCAATTTAGACAGTAATTATTTGTGAAAGTATGCAAGAAGAGTCCTAAATCAAAACTTTAATAGTTAGTAGCTCTGAATAATTATTCCATTCAAAAGTGAATAAAGGCCACATTTAATTTGATACGATTGCTGAGTTCACCAGCCTGTATCCTTCCCTGCCTCTTCTTAGCCAAATCAGCCTTAACAAATCCATTTCTTATGCAAATAATTTGTGCTCTATAATTACCTCCTAAGTGAGATCACACAAAAAGCAAAGGATGACACTTTCTCCAGTTTACTTTGGGTACAATAATTAATGATAGCACTGTGTTCTTTCTTGGAGCAGATATTTATGTAACAGTGACAGCAATGTGGCATTATGGAAATAATATAAACACCTCACTTTAGCTTGTGAGTTACAACAGCGACTTAAAGGGGTAGTACATCCAAAAAGGCCAATATGCCATTATTTACTTAAACCCATATAACTTGCCTGCAAAAGGTGAAGTCTTTCGAAGAATATTCTGCCCATTCTTTTTAGCGTAATGAATGTGCATGAGAACTGAAGCTGAAGAGCTTTTCAATAAATCAGTGGAATCAATTCACAAAACTGGTCTGAATGATTCGCTAACTAATCACACTAGATATGGTTCTCGAGCGCACTGATTGACTGATTTGGTCCGGTTGCAGTGGTTAATGTTTCTTTCTTCACACAAACTTATTGTATGGCTATATATGTATAATTAATATACCTTATATGCAGTAACTCATAGACCATTTAATGATCATGTTAGCTCCTTTTTGAAGCTTGGAAAGTCCTTATTCATTGTAATTTCTTGACAGCCGGTACATTATTACAATTTCGGTTGCACTTTATTTTACATTACGTGTACATGTACTTACAGTGTACCTGCCTAAGAATGTTCTGTTAATGTAAGGTAACTACATGGGGCAGGGTTAGGTTTACGGGTAGGTTCAGGTTTAGTACCAGTTATTACCTATAGATATTGTAATTACTATAATAATTACATAGTATGTACATGAAGAAGAGGACTGTAAAATAAAGTGCTACCAAAATTTCTTCTCATCTTCCACAGAAGAAAGTTATGCAAGTTTGGGTGACACAACGGTGAGTAAATGATAAGAGCATTTTATATTTTGGTAAATGAATCCTTTAAAATTATTATTTATGTTACTGTAGAATTATTCTGCAAAAAAGCTAAAACTTTTACTGAACATTTTATCTCATTGCGACTAACAACTACCCAACTAGCAAAAATAGGCGATGTTCTTAGAATGTTTTGCTAACATTCCCATTAAGTTATGAAAATGTTATTCCTGAATGTTTTTTTAAATGTTCAAAACATGTTCAAAAAAGTTTTTTATGTATTAAGAATGTTTCTTTCTTGGTTTATGCAAACGTTACTGGAACTTTCCATTCTATCATTTTGAAAATGCTATAAAAATGCTATTTCTGAATGTTTTCTTAATCTTCAAAAGGTCCAGCTTTTTAAATGTTTTAAGAACGTTTATTATTGGGCCACAGGCAGGGGAAACACTTGTAGAATTATATTAATTCAAATGATGAAAATTGATAAAATCTAAGCAATGAATTTCTTAAAGCCACAAGTATGGATTTCAAATCAACATTTTTAAGTACTAAAAACTGTTAAAACACATTTTTCCAGAGTATAAAAGTTTCTAAGTGCATTAAACATTGGAATAAAAAAAATAGATAAGCCTTTACTTTAAAATTTACATTTTACTGTAGTAGTACACTAAACTCTATAAGAGTTAATGGGAATGTTAGCAGAACATTAAGAACATATTTTTGTTAGCTGGGATGAAGTCAGTGTATACAACATGCAGTCATTGTTTATTCCTTATGCATGTCTTGTGACTTCATGTTTCTCTTAAATTCTTTCAAAAGCATTCTGCAAATATTAATGACATAATTTAGACATTCTGTGAATGTTATTCTAAGAACATTTTCTCTCAATAATGTCATAAGGATGTTCAGAGAACATTGTTCTAAAAAAGTTTTCTCTCAATGTTACAAGAATGTTCATAAAGTAAAAATAACATTGTACCGATGTTCCATTAATGTTGTACTCATAATGTTTTGACAGCATTATGAAAACTTTCAGTAAATAATAATAACATTATAAGGATGTTCAGAGAATGTATACTATACGATTTATTTATCTATTTATTAAGTACAAATTATATCGTAAGGACGTTCCATGAAAGTTGTTCTCAGAACGTTTTATCATAACATTATGAAAACATCCAGCAAATGAAAATAACATTATAAGGACATTTTAGAAAATGTTATTTTAAAGCTGCTGTCTGCAAGTTTTGCCTCTTTGTCGCCATCTCTGTTTGAAACCTGCAATTGCAGTTATTTGCGTAATTATCTTCTTTGTGTGGGTTGTGCACCGGCACGGCTCATCAGCACGGATGAATCTAATGTTTTGATGTGTGGCTGTCAGTCTCCGCACTGGTGTGAATATTCACTGTACCTCGGAATCACAGATTCAAGCCTACGTCTTTGAAGTATGGCCCAAATACGTTTTTTTTTTTTTTCTTCATATTATCATCTGAGTAACAAGCAGTGTTGGGAAGTAACTAGTTACATGTAACTAAATTATGTAATTTAATTACAAAATAAATGTAATTGTAATCAGTTACAGTTACTGAGAAAAAATGTGTAATTAAATTAAAGTTACTTATGAAAATGTTAATGATTACAAAAGGGGGTTACATCTAATTTTTGTTTTCACACACACACACACACACACACACACACACACACACACACACACACACACGCAGATTTAATTGATATCTTTCATAAATTGCATTAACAGCTCTAAAATATGAGACACCGATGTTTCAGGAGTTTAGGACACATGCTTATTCGATAACTGTTTTATTTCCTATTTGGGTGATGTATATTTATTTTTTACGTTTAACTGTTTTTTCCAATCCGTTGTTAGATGCCAGTGTTTCCTGTCATAGCTATGCAAAGACTTGATTTGAAAACAGTATCATAGCTATTAAACTATCTTATTATGGTTGTAAATGTGTATTTAATCTCAGAACAATCTCAAAGCAGTTCTGATTTTGTGGAGTTGTGCTTTAAAATTAAATTATTATAATCCTAATTCAAGTGATGAAGGATTTTGAAAGTCTGACAGTAATTAGTTGTTGAGTCCTACTGTAATGTTAACCCTGGTTGGTTTACATGTTTCAAAAGATTAACAGTTGAAAACATTACATATTTAGAAAAGTAATAATAAAAAAAA
>NW_015542382.1:429408-430561 GCF_001515605.1 Sinocyclocheilus anshuiensis
AAGAATTGTCAAAACATATTTAGACTAAACAATTATATTCAAGAATAATACAATATGCATATGCTAAAACAGGCTTGATGTGTATGTTGTAATGGAGCAAGCGTGTTATGTTATGTTATCTTGTGAAGCGTTAGGCGTTAGGATTCGTGTGTTCTTGAAACCAAATAATTGTCTTTATCTTAAGAAAAACTGCTGCGCTATAATACATTTTCTGCTATGACTGTACTTGTTACGATGCTTCAAATCGGGTCTGGCTTGTTTTTTGTGCGTACCCTTGTTTGGCAAACTAGTGTTAAGTGATATTGTTCACTTTTTAACGTTAAAGTGGTTAATGAACTCTTTCACCATCTATTATTGTAATAATGCATAAACAGTGTTGGGGTGCAACTAGTTACATGTAGCTAAATTACATAATTTAATTACAAATCAAATGTAATTGTAATCAGTTACAGTTACTGAGAAAAACATGCAATTAAATTACAGTTACTTATGAAAATGTCAATGATTGCAAAGGGTTTGCATCTGAATATTTTTTCACACACACACACACACACGCAGATTTAATTGATTTCTTTCATAAATTGCAGTGACTGCTCTAATATATAAGACACCAATGTTTTAGGAGTTTAGGACACAGAATAGGACACATGCTTATTCGGTAACTGTTTTATTTCGTATTTGGGTTTATGTATATACTTTTTTTAAAATTTAGATTAACTGTTTTTTTCAAAGCCAATGTTAGATGCCAGTGTTTCCTGTCATAGTTATGCAAAGATTTGATTTAAAAAACAGTATCATAGCTACTAAACTATTTCTTGTAATGGTTTTAAATCAGTATTTAACCCCAGAATGATCTCAAAGTAAGTCTGATTTTGTGGTGGCTGTGCTTTAAAATTAAATTATTATAATCTTAATTCAAGTGATGAAGGATTCTGACAGTAATCGGTGTTCTGACCAAAAAAAGCATTACAATAAATTGTGCTACCAATGGTGATTAAATCTAACGATTGGTTAGCTGTTAGCTCATCAAACCGTTCAAATTATTAGGGCCCAAGCCAGAAAGGCGCAGGGCCCTATTGATCCCCTAAGGATTATTAGGGCCCAAGCCACTAAGGCGCAGGGGCCTATTGTTTTTCTAAGGATTATTATTATT
>NW_015542382.1:431885-436746 GCF_001515605.1 Sinocyclocheilus anshuiensis
AGATTTAATTGATTTCTTTCATAAATTGCAGTGACTGCTCTAATATATAAGACACCAATGTTTTAGGAGTTTAGGACACAGAATAGGACACATGCTTATTCGGTAACTGTTTTATTTCGTATTTGGGTTTATGTATATACTTTTTTTAAAATTTAGATTAACTGTTTTTTTCAAAGCCAATGTTAGATGCCAGTGTTTCCTGTCATAGTTATGCAAAGATTTGATTTAAAAAACAGTATCATAGCTACTAAACTATTTCTTGTAATGGTTTTAAATCAGTATTTAACCCCAGAATGATCTCAAAGTAAGTCTGATTTTGTGGTGGCTGTGCTTTAAAATTAAATTATTATAATCTTAATTCAAGGGGTAAAGGATTTCGAAAGTGATAGTAATCAGTGTTGAATACTACTGTAAGGTTAACCCTGCCTGGTTTACATGTTTGAAAATGATTAACAGTTTAAAACATTAAAAATGTTGAAAAGTAATCAAAAAGTAATCAAATGTAATCAGTTACATTAATAAAGTAATTGAAATAGTTACACTACTTATTACATTTGAGATAGTGTAACTTGTAATCTGTAACCTATTACATTTCCAAAGTAACCTTCCCAACACTGGTAACAAGTCTGCCACTTTTGTTCTGACCAACTGACAAAAAAAGCATTACAATAAATTGTGCTACCAATGGTGATTAAATCTAACGATTGGTTAGCTCAAATCACATCAAACCATGCAAATTATTATAATTGTTATACTTTGTTCTCAAATTGTTAATGTTAACAACGTCAGCATTGCGTGACTACGTGTATGTAGTGTGTATTAGCATTACATGTAGAATTCAATTTCTTGCCTACTAGCTGGGACTCCTTTATTTTTACAGACATGATGTAATGAAGTGGCGGCATGCTCAAATTTAAATTAGAAAACATTATTACAAGCTTACCATTGTGAATCGGGCTAAAGTAAGGAGATAGTTTTGAACACTGGCTGGTTATGTACTTGCTCAAAAATTGATTTCGGATAATTTTTAACCAAAAAAAAAAAAAAAGTTACAGATTGCAGCTGTAAGTACAAATAATGTCATAAGGATGTTCTAAGAAAATTGTTCTAAGAACATTTTCTCTCAACATTTCAAGAACATAATTAACTATCAATAACATTATAAAAACGTTTTGTCCTAACATTTACATAACTTTTAAAGAACGTTAGTGAAAGTTATGGGAATGTTCCCTGTTAGCTCGGAACCTTAATCTACATTTCCAATTACTGTACTTTTGTCTTTGACATTGACATTAACTTCTACTTTCACATCTTGTTAAAAATAAAATCATACTGCCATGCAGTGAACTTATTTATATTGTTGACTATGTTGGTATACTTGTTAGCTATAAGTGCACTTTTCCATATTCATGCCTTCACTTGACAATGACACTGCTTTGAAACTGAATATTATTTGTAGCATTATCCATCTGAATCTGTATGCATGATGCCGTACTCATATGTATGTGTGAGTGATATGCTTGATAACGCTTGCCTGGTAATTAATTTCTTCAATAGAAGCACAGCAGCTCTGTGTGAAAAGAGACAGGTAAAAACTGCATCTCTGTGTATCTACATCCAGGAAACCTCTCTTTAGTGTGACACCTGCAGTCTTTCATTTACCAGCCCTCACCTTGGTATGGGAGGGAGGATATCCTCACACACACATGCCGTTCAGGTTGACATGAGATAAATATGAAAGAATCCAGGCCTGGCGGCTTGCAGCAGCTTCCAAGCAGCGCGCTACTGATTTGGCAGTCTTTCACCACAGAGACTTCCCTCATGGGGTGTGTGTGGAACCTCTGACATTGATAAGTCCTACGGACAAACTTCACAGTAGAATAAAATGAGGCATCCAGTTTGGGTCTCCAAAAAATAATCCTAGATATCTGTGTGTGTACGTGCGTGCGGACCCCGAATGGCAGAGTAATTGAGCGATTGACTAGATGCTTAGAGGGCAGATGAATGCCGGTCGGAGCCGGATAAACCCAGGATGAATTCTCCATCCGGTTTATCATGGTTTTTTCTGCTCCTATCCATCACTTTCCTTTCAGATCGAACATATTAATCTGCCGTTTTTCCATCACAAATGAGAAAAAGCACCAAAACAAACACAGTAACAGGGTGCCATATTTTGACCATTAAATTTCATTTGGGCGTCAATAGAATATAAACAGGTGGAGGAAAATCTTTCAGACCGTCAGCGCCAGTGTTTAAATCATCATTCCGGAGAGAACAGACAAAGGAAACCAGACACAAAGTGACATTCCTCTTTGTGACAGACAGAGAGAGAACGAGAGAAACAGAGTGGGAGAGGGAGAGGGAGAGAGCTAGAGAAACAACACAGTGTGCGGTTGAAATGCAGATATGCGGAGGAGTATGCTCATCTCTTCTTTGAAAGTTGTGAAGTCAGAGTTTCTGTGAAGTTCTGAGGTTTCATCATACTGTGCAGACATCTCAACCTTGTGTAGGAGAAGAGGAGATATCAGATGATCTGACTTTTTTGGAAGTCCCTTTTCATCAACCTCAGATAGGGCTGAAATCAAACAACCATCAGACAGTATGGAATAGAGGGATTTCACATTCAAAAAATGTTAAATTTCATCTCACTAGGTCACGATTCAGAAGGTTAAACTCCTTAAGGCTTTCGGAATATCACTTAGATGTTTAAGATATCTTTCTTGACTTTAAAGGTAAATGTTTTCAACGTTAAAATACTTCTATCTCAGCTTAATATGTATAGATATCTGTAAGAAATCCGTTTGTAGGTCTCCCCCTGAAAAAAGTAAATACTGCAGTGCTATATCTTTGTTTATTAAACGAACAGTTTATCCTGACTAGCACCACACAGCAACACTGGCTCAGCCAATAGCATACGTTTGGGGTGGGATTTTTTTTATTTTTTTATTTTGCAGATGAAGGAAGTGTTTAGGTCATTTGTGGTGCCTGCTAAGCCAAGTATTACTAGTATACCATTCATTTTCTTTATAGGGGAATAGAATTTAAATGATAAACCTTTAAAGACAGCTCTACTGTGAGCCAAGAGGTTGTTAATCAATGGAATATGCTTTTGTTGAAGCCAGCATTTTTCTACTTATTTTAAGTATTTGTGTTCAACAGCGAAATTCCTGGTGAAAACTTCCTGGTGAACTACATTACCCATGATTCTGCAAAGAATTCCACTGATCAGACAATTGCATCAAGGAAATCTACAGTAAAGTCAAATCTTGCAGTAAAGTCAAAATTAATTGTTTCTATTATAACCAAGATCTTTAAATCAATAGTTATATACTTTTCCACAGATTTAAATTTTAGCTGTTAATTACACAGTCTTGTACCTCTGTCTTCCTGTCTGATTTTATTATTATTATAATTTTTTTTTTCTGTTGCTTCAAATCAAAGTTTGCTGATGCAAATTTATGGCTTATAACCTATAAAAGGAAAATTAATGAAAAAATACTTCTGGAATCAAGGCCGCTGAAAAAGTGGGCATCCACTGTTGTGCTCTATTATTTTTATAATAATAATCATCCATCCATCCATTCTCCAAATCACTTACCCACTGAAGTGGAGAATAATCATTTATATATTATAAATCTACTAATACTACAAATACTAATTATTGTTATTATTATTAATGCAATTGTTTTCGCAGTCTAAATATCATTTAATCATTACTGTGTCAATAAGCAGAAAATGAAACAACAATTAAATTGTAAAATTAAATGTCCTTTTAAATTAGTTAATCAATTTATTTATTTATTTTTATTTTATTTATTTGCTTGCTTGCTTACTTGCTTGTAATTTTTTGGTGTTGCTACTGCCACAGAAATTACACACTTAACCTTTAAAAAACAGTATCAGGATGATGTCCAGTATGATGTGAACAAACTCTTATGAGGTTAATAACTTGCTTTCCACATGTTCATGGGTAATTGCAAGGAACACTGTTTTGTTTACTGTTCACTGTTCTGTTTGTTTTCCTGCAGCATCACATTTGGACAAATGAGTGTATTCACTGTGCAGACTATTATGCTCCAAAGGTCTCGCTTAAACACGATGACAGTCATTATGGCTTGAAGGGCTGGACATAAATGATCGTTTAAAGCATGTGTTGAGAAATGTGTAATTATAAGCACATTTACAATGTTGATCATCTTCATTTGGTGTGTTAAGACACAAATCAACGGCACATGGTGTTTAATTCAAAACTGTTAATGGAGTGTTACGTTTACAATTGACCGCTCTTTAAGGATGAGTGGATTTTAATGGCTATTTAAGGGCAAAAACAGACCTTGACAAGCAATTTGTGATAAAGTGACAATGAAGTTTAATGGCACAGATGATCATTGTCTTTTTCTGGTAAAATTGTCAAATCAAATCAGTGAATTGTTAGAGCTGCATTTTAATATTTAAGACACCTAATCTCAGTCCTTGGCATTCTCACAAGACTAAGAATAATCTTGGCACACATTCTCATTTTCATTGAGATATTGACATAATTACTAAAGCATAAAGTAGACTTTCTTATTGTTTAATTTAACCCCCATGTTCTGTTGAGATTGACTTCCTAGCTGTTTGCTTCTAGATTAATTTCAAAGGATATATATATATATATATATATATATATATATATATGAGCAATATCACTCGAGTACGAGAGCGCGAGAGATATTGCGTTTATACAACAGTTCGACCAAACATGTGTGTAATTAAAAATGAAACAACGGAGTGCCTAATAAAACCCCCTTTTGTGCGGAACTACTTCCTTCCGCCACGGATTCAAAGCTCAAGTTGACAGTTAAACATACGTCACTTTTAG
>NW_015542382.1:436879-445488 GCF_001515605.1 Sinocyclocheilus anshuiensis
ACACCTTCAACATTTCTCACATTATCACAGTTTATTCGCTATAGTTTAGAAAATGGTAATAAAATATGACACGAACTCAGAGTTAAACTGTGTCAGAACAAATTCAGCTAGATAATGTCAGATAACTTTGATAGAAAGATATGTAATGGATTACAATAAACCAAACATTACTCATACAGCTGTCAATATTTACACAACTATCAATACTTAATCGGGCAGCCCTTAGGCGTAATGACAGCATATAGTCTCCTGGGCATGCTGTCATCCAGCTTCATTGCATCCATATATATATATATATATTAAATTGTTTCCTCTGACCTAATTAAAACTCAACAGATGGATATTATTGAAGTTTTGTTTCTCTATTTTCCCTCAGAGTAGCCATGCACTTCAGAAAGGTGCTATACAGTAACACTGTATTTTAACAAGAGAACTGTTTATGAAGTTAGGCAAAAAAGGACCCTGTATTATTTTCAGCATCAACAATGTCAGTCAGAGATGGCAGAAACTGCTTTTTCATTTTATTTTTGTATTTGTTTTATTCTTTATTTCAGCAGCCTATATTTCAGAAGACAATCAGAACGGATTTGCATGGTGATGTTTCCACAGATGGACAAGCAGTTAATGAAACAAACTGTGTGCTTGTGACATGATGTAGGCTACTTGTTTTAGTGATTTAAACTCGTAAATATACAAATAAAAATGTTAATCCAGGATAATGTGTGAAATCTAAAAAACACGAAACTTCCATAAATAACTACATAATAATTGCATATATTCAGTTTAATAGAAAAGTATTTATTTTCAAAGATTAATTTGGTGCCCGAAGTACTCTTTGGTGCATAGGCCTATTTTAGTTTATTCTTTGCAAGAACGATGAATATGTGTACAAATTTGAATATGTTCAACATGGTTTGACTGGCATGTTAAAACACCAATCAAACTTTGCTTGTTGTTACATCATATTTAGGGGCGGGTACTACACCCCCGGCTTGACTGCAGCAGTTGAACTCTCCTTTATTTCTACCTGAAACAAACATTTTAGATTCGATTTCACGAATCTCACAAACTTTATCATCATAAGTTCTTTATCATCATTTTTATTCACCATATTTAGGATTGAATATGATTAATTTAAGATTTTAAATATGCTGAATATATATCCTAATTATTTGAAATAGCTATAATGCATTCAGTCTTATTTAGGTTATGTAGATAATACATAAGTTACATATAACAATGTTGTAAGGTTTTTAAATCAGTATTTGATTGATTAATTAATTAATCTCATGCAGTCCGAATATAGGTCTAGGCTACTTACTCACATATACTCTATGCAAAAACAAAATCCACTGTGATAAGAAATATCTTCTTTAGTCAGTGTCTCAAAATAAACGATGTTGCACGTATGACTCGTCTTTACAGTTTTCAAATAAACAACAACAACAACAACAACAATAATAATAATTATTATAATAAATAAATAAATGAATAACCCCTGATAGTCTTATTTATTAATATACTGTATATGCAAGCAAGGGGAGTGATTTGGTTATTTTTAGCACTGAATTAATTAATGATATGAAAAATGTGAAGGCATATTCAGAATGGGAAGGTGTCTGCCCTGTTTGCATTGTGACCAATATGTATAATGTGACCGGTGCGTTGCAGGAAAGGAACAGCTTTCTTGTTGTATATAGCACTTGTCTCATGGCGTAGTTCACTGGTTGTGCATTCCAGAGTCTTAGCAGATGGAGTAGCCCATCCGGGCATTGTTCTCCTACTGTTTCATGAATACTGCATATTTGGAAATCCTATTCATTGAATGTATTGCTTTTTGCATGTAGTAGGGAAGTATACATATTTGTGGAAAGAGTTTAAACAACCGAATGTGTGTTCGAACATGTTGCATGTTTCAAGGTCACTGTTACAGCATAATATATGTGCTTTTTAACTTTTGAGTCCACTTTTAAATGGATACTGTCTTGGAGTCACCTGTCAAAGAGACATTTCAAACAGATAGACTTATGTTTGATGACAGTAAAGGTGATTTCTTTAAAGCTCTGAGCTAATTCATATGCACTTTTTTTAACCATATTTTGTCTCACAACTGTACACATTTATTCACTATATAATTTCACACCATCTCAATTATAAATGTCTATCAGCTTGACTTTTTATAATTGAGGTCTTTTGTGCTGTCTAAATACTAAATAGGTCCTCTGATACGGTCATAACAGACATCATTAAAGTCTGTGTTTCGGTAAAGATACTGTAACTCATAAACCGCACCTCGGGGTCTTTAATTTCAGAGTCCGCTAACTGATTATTTTACAGGTGCACACGCTTCCCGCCTAATGGCCAATTAACCGCCTCAACTCTGCGGGAGGAGAAGGTGTCACTATTTGATTGTTTGATAATTTGTCAACGATCTTAACTACCTCATCATGCACTCGACTGGTTTTGTGAGAAATTTAAAGGAATAGTTTGCTAAAAAAATGAACATTTGGTGAAAATTTACATCAGTTTGTTTCTTCATTGGAATAGAGAAATGAAGCATTACATCACTTGCTTACCAATGGATCCTCTGCAGTGAATGGGTGCCGTCAGAATGAGAGTTTGAAACAGCTGATAAAAACATCACAGTAATCCACAATTAATCCACACGACTCCGGTCCAGCAGTTAATGTCTTGTGAAGTGAAAACCATTAAGACATTTTAAACTTTAACTTCAAACTATTGTTTCCAGCTAGAAGTCATCTTGTCTGAATCAGGAGAGAAATGTGCACAGATCAAGCACCATCTACAAGCAAAAACAGTCCAAAACAAATATGTTAGTGGATTTTGATGTGAAAGGACAACAGAAAATTGACTTTTTCATTATAGGAAGCATTATTATGGATTATGGACTCTTATCTTGGCCAGAAGTGACAGTTTTAAGTTAAAACATATTAATAAAGGATTTGGTTCTTACAAACAAGCGGCTTTTCACTTCACAAGACACCAATTGATGGGCTGGAGGACAGAGGATCCATTAGATTTAATTTTTGGGTGAACAATTCCTTTAATATATAAATTAGCTTCCTTTAGTTATATGTTAACATTTTCAGTAGCATTCAATGGTCTGGAGTTATTCATGAGTTCAATCCACTTCCAGCGATGACTTGACAAAAATTTTGCTCATGCATTTAATGAGGACATTACCGCAGGCGCTGGGTTTCGGGAGTGACGTACTGTTGGAGTCATGTTGTTTTGGTCCGCTGGTCCGTTCCAGACTGATGTGATCTTTAAAGCTAAGGCCGACTGAACTCTCAATTTCATTTTGCTGTTACTGTCCTTGTGATGAGGAAATTAAATTGAACACATATTATTTCAAGTAAAATGAGGTACAGTTGCCACATTCACTCGGGTTTCTCTCTCTCGCTCATCCGCCTGCCCTTTTCCTCCATTCATTGTGTTAATTAATCTAGTGGCGGTATCCTGAGCAATAACTCCATTGTTTAATGAGATGAGCTGCATGTGAGGTTTTATTGTTCAATGGGGAGCAGTGAGCCATATTTCCAATTTGTCCTCTTATTACGATGGCAAATGTGCATGGCTTCAGTCATGGGGTGACAGTAGCAGGCACTGAGCTTGAATAACTCTTCTGCATTAGAGGTTAATATCTCTTTACTTGTGACAGGGGCTGGTTATAGTCACATGAAGCTGTGAGAGTGCTGGTGGAGATGCCGTCTACATGTGTCAGATTCACTCTGTGTTAGGGGATGTTGAAGAGATACAATACGTTCCTATTCAATTCCAGTGACTGATACATGACAGTTCTCCCTCTCTCCACTGTAACTAGCAGGGTTGTGCGCCATTCAGAATTAAAATGCGAATACCTTCTTCGTTCCAGTTCAATTCCTGAAATGATGTAATAGAAAGGAAGCAGAATTTGAATTAAGGATATAGCTGCTTCAGTGTGGTTCTCAGTTCATTCATTTTTGTTTCTTTTTCAGTCATATATACACACACATATTATATATTTATGTATTAATTTGTTATATATATAATTCAAAATTTGGGATAAGTTTTTATATTTTTGAAAGAAGTATCTAATGCTCTCCAAAGCTGCATTTAATTGATAGATAGATAGATAGATAGATAGATAGATAGATAGATAATATAATATAATATAATATAATATAATATAATATAATATAATATAACATTGATTTTAGAATTTATTCCTGTGATGGCAAAGCTGAATTCAGAAATCATTCTGATATGCTGAATATCTTTGCTGTAAATGTGAAATGCTTAATGTGTGGTAACTGTGAAACATTTTATCCATTTAAAGTTTGTACTCTACTGTCTCTTTTAATCAGTTTACTATGTCCTTGCTGAATAAAAGTATTAATTTCTTTTGAAAAAAAAAATCAGATAATATCTACATATCAGGCAAAATATATCAATTAATCCAAGTCAATTCAGTAATTATTTACATAATTATGTTTAGTTGCAAAGCTTGATTTGAACTAATACAATTTCTCTGTTCATTTTATTTCCTGTCATTCCAATTAAATATTCTGTAGCCAATTCAACACATGAATTAAAAAAGCCAGTTGGGTAATTCAGTGTCAAATAGTGATAAAAGCCAAAATATGAAATGTCATGGATGAATAGTAATCCACTATTTTGTAGAGGGGGTCAAAATGACAATTTTCTTTGAAATTTGGAGCCGCATTAGAAGGGTAAAAAAGATTTTTTTTAACAGACCCACCAATCTTTGTGTAAAAATATTGACCCCACCCACCAAAATAGTGCATTACTCACTAAGTATGTATGGCATTTAATAGTTTGGAATTCTTCTTCATTTATGTATTTCTTTCACCAGAAATTATTATCAAAATTACAATTTTTAGCCAGGGACCTCTGGTTGAGTTAGTTACTAGTGCAATCCAGGTAACTGGCCACACACACCCACATACCATGACAAATGGGCATGCAATAGTTCACAGCATGTGTCCTTGTTGGGTGTCTTCATTGAACACTGTCTGTCTGTGGTTTTCCTAAGTCCTCTTTGCCCTCTGAGCCCCATTATTGTCTGATGTACCAGAGACTCCGTCGCGGTGAGGGTGTGAATAAGTTTTCTCTTTCTCCACATGTTTCAGGGTGACACAACACCGCTGTACCTGCTCTGTGGATGTGTGTGTTAGTTTCCTGACTTGGAAGCGAAGAGTTTGTTACACATCGCCCTAGGAGATGCCTGGGGAAAGGTACGCGTGAATGTGTGTGTTTTTGCATGTGTGTTTGTGTGAGACGCGTCAGCAGGGTTCTTTAGCAATCAGACTTTGTGCTGGTCCCCTGTCAGTCGCTGTGCTTCATGCGAAGAATGCCAATGCATACTGATTCACACATTCTCTCTCTCTCTCTCTCTCTCTCTCTCTCTCTCCATCACTGTCTCTCTCCATCCCCCAACTTAATTTTATCTGTCTATCACGCTCTCATTTAACCTCTCCACCTCTTCTTTCCTTTCAATTATTATTCTCTCATTCTGTCCTTCTCGCTCTGTTTATATTTTGTATTTTTCTAATATTTACCACCATCGCTGAACTCTGTATTCTTGCCTTGCCACCGTAAACCTGTTTCATTCCATTCTCTTTCTTTGGTTTCATCATTTTATCCTCTCTCTTTCTGCATCTCTATAAAGACACTTCAGCACCCAAATTGCTTGAATTGCCTTGCGGCTCTTGTTTCAAAGTTTCGAGTGGTCGCTGTATTTCATTCACGCTCTGAAAAGCAGATGATTTTTTTCTGAAACATGTGCGACAAAATGACATATAAATTAAAGCATATGAAATGGAATTGAGTCCTGTCAGAGCGGGAGGGAGAAAGCGAGGGGCGATCTTGTTAAATTCATTCCTGATAGATTCTCATAATGTGCACAGTTGATTAGCTGTTACTTGTACTGCATACTTATGGCCAGTAGGTATGCTGCTATGCTGCCACATATGGGCAATCTTGGCATTTGGAAATATGTAGATTAGTGTTTATGCTGCTCAAGGTGAGATCCCCTAACTGCTTCTGTGCCTCAGATATTTATTATACAGTATGCACCAAATGTGATAGCTTTGAAACTGACATCATTTTTCAAAGAGGCCAACAGGCAATAAATAGCACTGGTTTATGTGACTATTTACTTTGGACAAGTAAAAAGATTCACATGATCTCAAGACATTTTGGGCTTTATTTATAGTTATTTGTAAAATACACCAGCAACTCATTTTAAACCATTCAAACTTTAAACTATATTTTGGTCCCAAATGTAACCTGTGCAATTAAATTTGGAAAAACTAATCAAGAGTGCTCTGACATTTCCTGCCAGTCATTGCGTTTTCATTTGTTACCATTGTGAGTAATCTTAATGCCATAACATGCTATATCGCCATCTGCATGTGGGATGTTTTCTACCACACAGACACACGGGTCAGATTATTCTAATGTGTAATGAGTGCTTAATGACTCTGAAAATTATTTATTTTTGTTGATTATTATTTTATTTCAGGTTTTTGTGTGTTTTTACTCTCCAGAGGCCCATGTTCCATAGAATTGGCCCTGCTTCTGAAGTGACTGAAAATCATTTGTTTTAATGAAGGTTGGAGATTTCCATCAGCAAGAGCAGAGCTAAACATTATCCAAATGAGCAGTGACATGATGTGGCAACTACCATTGAGAGTACAGGGTATGCCTCCTGATAGCGTGGCAGACTAGAAACCAAGTGTACAGTGACTTGGTGACCGTAAGCATTTAAAATTCCCAACAGTGTGCTTAAAATAAAATGAGGGAATAAATTTATTCATTCAAAAATAACATTATTAATAAGTCATTTTTCAAAAGTAAGTAGACATATTTACAACAGTTTATTAAATTAATGCTTAACAGTAGAATAATAAATAATTTCAAAATAACAAATAAATAGATATTTAATTGCTGCTTTTCTTCGTCCCTATTGCCAAGTCCTGCTTAATTGTTTTTTTTATTATAATTTTTTTTAATTCATAAATTGCTAAGTTGATATTCCTTCATTTTAATTAAGTGCAGCCTTGACTCCATCTGAATCCATAAAAATATGAAATGTTGCTGAGTTAACGACTCGATACTCTAAACATAACAAATAAACAGCATACACATAAATCAGGTAAAATAGTCCTTTTTAATTGATATAACTGATATTTAATTATAATTACATTATACTTATAATACATAAATACATAAATATATTTTATTTTGGCATCTAAAATGAGGCATCTTTGAAGGTGGCATAATAACTTTTAGGGAGCGTGCTTATATTAATCTAGGTAGATCACTTACTAGGCTTTTTTTTTTTGACTGTACAGCTTAATGTGTAATTTATAGAGTACTTAGTTGCATTGCTGGGCCGCTTTAAACCTAGAAATCAGTGGAGCCCTTGCGACACCTCTGAACATGACAGTATGATATCGCCATCGACATTTTTTGTGAGTCTGAAGTCTCAATAAAGAAAGAAACCCTTCCGTTTGAAGAAAGGCAAAGGGTCAGCACCTTTGCCTGTAGTGCACAACCTGGCAAACCAAACGTTTTGGAGGAGTTTAACCTGCCTTGAAGCTTTGCATTGCATAACCTTCGCTTTACTTGTCTGATAGAGGGCTTTGGACATGTTCAGCTGTCAGAAATCACACGCAACTGGAAAGTGTCAGCTGGAGAGGAGGGAAGAGAGAGAGAGGGCCCACCTGACAGAGCTGAAGCTATTTGAAGTTTTGCCTGTGTTACTGGCAGACAGATCAAAGTGTTGAAAGACAGGAGGATGCCTGTAGGAGAAAAATGGAGAGAGAGACACAAAATGACAGAGCAAAGAGAAGGTTTAAGTCATTCACTTGACATTAACTTTGTTTTATGTGTTTGTGTGAGTTTGTTTTTTTTATTTTATGCCATATGAATAAATATTTTGGAGTGATACGTGACCGTGGTGGCACACTGTTGGGTGCAAATAAATATTCGGTAGTATCAAACTTATTTGCGCTCTCTTTCTCGTTCTCTTTTTTTCTTTCTCACATCCTTCTGACTCTTGTTTTATTAGCAGATAGTCAATGATCTGTTATGTTGTATTTCCCCGCTTATTTATTTATTTATTTTTGACATTTGTAGTGGTGACACATTAATTAGTGTGCTGACAGCATGCTGTGCAGTGCACAATGAAGAAGCTGAGCTTTAAATGTATCCTTTTAAACAGCCTTTGTTAGAGCCATACACATGCAGACAGATGAATTTGGCCATTGTGTTGAGACTTGAGACTTGCGCTGTGTTTTGAGAGTTTTGTGCAATGAGCGATAGGGTTTGGTATTGATACTTATTTCCAGATTCGATTGGGTTCACAAGCTCTTGATTCAATTTCAATTTTGAAGGGTTTCTTTTTATTTTGGGTATATTATGGGTACTTTAGTAATTATATATAGTTTTCATAAATGAAAGAAATGTATAGCTATTGCTGCAAATAGAGCAAACCTTCTAATTTGTTATATTGAGAAAATATCAATAAAAAAAATTGGTTAAACAGTGCAGTTGCTATTTATTTTGTAAATGAATTATTT
>NW_015542382.1:446184-458140 GCF_001515605.1 Sinocyclocheilus anshuiensis
TATAAAAGGAATAGTTCACACAATAATGAAAATTGGTAAAACTCTACCGCCAGGAATCCAAGATGTAGATGAGTTTTTTTTTTATTATTATAACAGATGTGGAGAAATTTAGCATTACATCACTTGCTCACCAATGGATCCTCCTGCAGTGAATGGGTGCCGTCAGAATGAGAGTTCAAACAGCTGATAAAAACATCACAATAATCCACAAGTAATCCACATGACTCGAGTCCATCAATTAACATCTTATGAAGTGAAAATTTGAGTGTTTGTAATAAACAAATACAGTATATGTATAAAAATATATTATTTGTTTCTTTAAAATGGGTGGATTTTTTTTGTGATTCAATTAAAAAGAACTAGCTCAAGTTACTCAGATGATACTCTAATGTGCTTTATAGAATATTAGAATATTAAAACTATTGGTATTCATAAAGTTGCGAGTTCAAAAAAAACAGAAAACAAACAAAAAACATGGTGATATGTTACTGTTTAGTATGTTACTAGTGCCCTTTGATTTCTGTGAATCCAGTCATAAAAATTGAGTTTACAGTATAATACAGAATGTCATGCAATTTGGCACATTTTGAATGAATACATTTAAATGTAGGCTTTTATGAATCCAATTGATTAGAACACTAAAAACAAAACATTAAAATAGAATCCAGAAAAAAATAAATGGAAAATGACAGGGAAAAATAAATCCAAATGTATGAAAAAAGTTAAACTTTTAATAAATTGATGTTAAATAATGGATTTCATAGAGCCCTAGGCCTCTGAGGTTGCCTTACCAGAAAAAGGACAACAATGCTTGGATGATATAGGAGATTCCTCTTATAAGCAAGCCCATTTTCACCTGATTGAATTTGATCAGTCGTGGAAAGTGGATGTTGAAGCTTGTTAATTTACAATGGTGTAATGGCATTGAAGTTAATGTACCATACTGTAGCTTAGTATTTGCATTAAGTGACCACCGTGGTTGTTGGCATAAGCCCTGGGCAGTGTGCCTTCAGAATAACATTTTTTATATTCACTGTATGAGCATGCTACATCTCAAACTTGCCTACATTGCAAATAAACACACATAGCCATTGGAGACACAAGACGGCTGACGATTACATTCCTGTCTCTTTATTCATTATTTAAACCCCACTGTCTGTAACCTTTGACCTTGACGATATTATGCTGTGTCTTGCTGTCTTCTTCGATTGGCCTTGTTGCCAACACACAGCTGTACTTGCTTGGACTGTTCCAAGTGCTCCTTCAGCTGTGTTTAGAGTTCATGCTGATGTTGTTCAGATCATAGCTGTGCTTTGATTGACTGTAATTGGTTTCTTCCCTAAGAAATTGTTTGTCTGTGCAATTATGAATGAAGATGCCCTGCAGATTGGGCTGTGTGACTTTGCACTCAACTATGATGTTTTTTTGGATTCTATAGTGCAGTCTCTATTAGCTCTCTCATCTGGTCTGTAATGAATTTGCTAATACATATTCATTTCTTATTGTAGAAAATGTATAAGTGTTTGTTATGCCAAAGATAAAAAGATGTTTGTTTCTTCAGCTGATGTCACCTATTTAACACAGTACTTTATTGCCAGTTAATGTTCATTTAAAAAAAAGGATACAAATTATAGCACAATTAGGAGTAGGCGGTATGAACAATATATTCCAGTTTTGTTTTTTTTTTTGTAGTTTTTTTTTTAGTAGTGATTCAGGAACAGGACTGCGTTTCCAAAAAAGCATCGTAAGCTTATAAAATTGTTTTCAATGGGTCTACTTAAGCTTACGATGCTTTTGGGAAACGTAGCCCAGGTATGTGAAAATACCGTTTCAGGAAAAGCTATGTGAAAATTTGATCTCGAGTAAATTTTTAAAATGTTATTATTATTATTATTTAAGAAATTAATGGTTTGATTTAGCAAGACTGCATTAAAATGACAAAAAAGACAGTAAAAAGACTTTTAGAATGTTCCATAAGATTTTTTTCTTCAACAAATGCTGTTTTATTTCTATTCATCAAAGAGAAATATCCTGGAAAAGGTAAAACATGGTTTGTAGGTACAGAAATACATACGTAAATAAATAAAGCAGCACAACCATTTTGAGCTCTGATAATAAGAAATGTTTCTTGAGCACCAAATAAAAATATTAGAATGATCACAGATACAAATGACATTTTAAATATATTAAAATAGAGAGCTGTTATAAAAAAAATAATAATATTGCACAATGTTTTTCTGTATTTTTTTTTTTTCAAATAAATGTTTTAAAAACAACAGCAAAAAAAGTCAGACTCAAACTTAAACAATATTGTAGGTAAAAAAAAAAAAAGACAAATGCAGTTATTTTTTAAAAAATACATTTCTAAGATTTTTACTGTAAATTTAAGCCTGTCTAGGTACTGTCCTTTATGATTTTTTTTTTTTTTAAACTTACAAGTGTCTTCTTTTAAAAGAGACCACAATTCTGCCTGTAGTTCAATGGGTTTGAAATGACAGGCATTGTAGTTTGGGTACTTAATGTCTTGGAATGTTAAAAATAGCAAGATTAGTTGGTTATTCAACAAACATTTGCTAATATCTTTTCGTGTCTTTATTGAAAACAGGGTGAACTTCAGCCTTCACCTTCTCCAAAAAGCATGTTTTTCTTTTTGAAAAGTGAGTGTTGGCAGATGTTCAGGAGTAGATTTTTTCACAATCAACTGCAAACTTGCATTCAGGTCTGGCTCCCTGCCTTTATGAAACACTCACTTTTCATAATCTAATCTACTCCTAATGGACAAAATCAAGTCTTATATTGCTTGTTTTTTTTATTTTTTATAGTGAAATATCATGTTTCACTCGGAAATACATCACATTACAGAAATTTTCACTTTAAGGTATAACATCTCTTACTCTGTGCTGTTCTGTTACAATTTCTCCATACCTCTTACTGCTCTGTAATCATGCTGTGTTTCTTTGGTTTATGGCAGTGTCTTATTGCAACAGCGACTCTGTGTCCCCTGCATCTACACAGTGTAGTTAGTCTGTGTCTCTGTGCGCTGTCTTTATGTCCTGTGCTCTTCTGTGTCTCGTGCAGTAATAAATAAGAGTGTCCTCACTGACGGGGTTGTATTAATCATTGGCTTTGCTGGCAGCCTGAAGATAAGCAGATTGATCCAAGGCCACCCTGGGACTGCAGCCTGGCACCGTCCCATTCATCTCTCTCACACACACATACACACACAAACATACACACATCTGGAGAAAGACCAACCCTTATTCCCTAGTCTACTATCAAGTCAGTAGCAATATAAGGACCCACCAAAAGAAAAAAATGTCCATTTCAGTTCCCAAAATATAGGGGAGTCCAAGGCAAGTTGTCACATTTTTTATTCCAGTGAATATTCCTTTGCGTAAGCTAATTTTTGAAAGCCATTTTCTGTATAGAAGCTCCGTAGAGACAACACTAGAGTTGTTCAACATTCTCAGCTGGAAAAAAGACACACATAATTGAAAACATATTGATCCTATAGCAGGGCATGTTGTCACAATGGAACATTTGCATTAAATAGATTATTTGATATTTATAGACTTTTCTGCAAAAGCGAAACAGTCACGAAATATAGAACCATTCATGAAATAAAAAAATAATAATAATAAAAAATAAAAATTAAAAGGTAACATGCAAAAATATCAAACTGTTGTTTGGTATTCTAATTGTCACATATTTGACAACTTGCCACGATTTATAATTTTCAGAAAAATACTCTTGTCGTAGGTACTGTTACTGTAAATCTTTTGTCATGCAAGTCAGTCAGTAAGATTTTATTATATATTTTTTGAAAGAAGCTTCTTATGCTCACCCAGGCTGCATTTATTTGATAAAATAAATAAATAAATAAAAATAAAACAGTAATATTGTGAAATATTATTACAATTTAAAATGACTGTTTTCTGTTTTAATATATTTTATAGTGTAATTTATTCCTGTGATGGCAAAGCTGAGTTTTTAGCATCCATTACTCCAGTTTTCATTGTCCTCAGTGATGCTTCAAAAACCACGGACAGCACAGTCACCACAGAAAGACATCAGCGGTTTCAGCTCCATGGACAGTGCAACTACCACTGATTTCAGTTACCCGAAGAAATGTATGCTTTCAGAACCATGGACTGCACATACTAAAGTACTAGTACTAAAGTACTAAAGTGTGCATTTTAGTGTTATAGACAGTGCTTTTCTGAACACAAAAGCTGTTCACTTGTGCGTTTGTGTGAATGCAAGAAAAAGCGAATAGAAGATCAAAAGAAGTAATCATATGCTCCAGAAAATAGAGTATAAAAAACCTGAAATGAGCTCTAGGAGGTACCATACAAACCTACAATCTCTCTCACTTCAGTTTTAAAGTCAGTGATACTGTTTGAGTTCCTTACAAAGAAACTCACTTGTTAGTCACAACCCCCCTTTTCCAAAATGGAGTATTTTGTATCTGTAGGCCTACAGAGCTGCTGATAGAGACTGAAGCCTGCTGTGTGAGGTATTTGCAATTTTGGGGCTGCTCATTGTCACTCCATCTGCAGTGCAGTGGGGGTTAACTGCGGTCCACTGAATAGCCAATTTGTATGTTTCAAGTTGCAATTCCTATGTTCAAAAAAAGAAAAAAGAAAAAAAAGAACAGAAAATGACAGTAACCTATGGTGTTCTGCTTTTTCTCTCTTGTGTTCTCTGTTTTCTTAGAGGGTAAGATTGTTATCCTGCTGGGTGAAGATCTCAGCCAGGACTGGCATCACTTCCCATCTTTTTTGAGCCATTGAAGGTTTGTCACTTTTGCTACCTTTAACTTCCTCACTTTGCTTTTCTGCTTTAGTTTATGTCCAATACCACCTACATTTGTTCCAATGCCACTGTTGTATGCTGATATTTTAACTTTTTTTTATTACACACACATTCATATACATATGTGTGTGTGTGTGTGTGTGTGCGTGTGTATGTGTGTGTGTGTGTGTGTGTGTGTGTGTGTGTGTGTATGTGTGTGTGTAAAAACACAAATACACTCAGTACTGTGCAAATGCAAATAATGTAAATAATATGTGTACATACATATACATATAAATACATACTGTAGGCCTTAGAAAACACTGGTTTTCTAAACAACAAGTTTGGAACAACATGAAACCATGAAAGTGAGTAAATGGAATAGTTCACCCAAAAATGAGACTTTGCTCTCCCTCAGGCCATCCAAGATGCAGAGGAGTTTTGTTTCTTCATCAGAACAGATTTGTTGAAGTTTAGCACTACATCACTTGCTCACTGTTGGATCACAGTAAATGGGTGCCGTCAGAATGAGAGTCCAAACAGCTGCTAAAAGCATCACAAAGATCCACAAGTAATCCACATGTCTCCAGTTCCTCAATGAATGTCTTGTGAAGTGAAAAGCTATGTTTTTAAGTTCAAACCCTTGCTTGTGGCTAAATATGAGTTCTCTACACAATAATGCTTTCCTCCAGTGAAAATGTTGTATCATCTGTATCATCTGAATCAGAAGAGAAATATGCTCATGCTGGTTCGCTGGAGGAAGCATTATTATGGATTATGGACATGTATTTTGGCCAGAAATTAATTTAAAAATGTCAAAAATTTTTAAAAATTACAAGCAAGTAGCTTTTCACTTTACAAGATGTTAATTGATGGACTGGAGTCATGTAGATTACTTGTAGATTATTGTGGTGTTTTTATTAGCTGTCTGAACTTTCATTCTGATGGTACCTAATCACTCCAAAGGATCCACCTTTGAGCAAGTGATGTAATGCTAAATTTCTTCAAATCTGAAGAAAAAACTAACCTTGGATGGCCTGAGGGTGAATATTTTCAACCAAATTTTCATTTTTATTTTTTTATTTTTGCGTGAACTATTCCTTTAAGTAAGAGCAATAGTCCTAGTGATGTCTTGGATGAATACGATTATATACTGTAAAAATAATAATGACTGCACTATCTGCAGTTGTAGAGAAGGGCACTCAAAGAGGACAGATGCAAACAATATTTCAATAACATGACTGTGTAAACAAACTTATAAAGAAACAAAATAGATTCCAATAACTCTGTTCTTATTAGTGAAAATAATACATATGCTGTAAGAAGCAGTGAAACAAGATCACAAAACCAACATGGTGCACAGAAATGAAAATGAAAGCAATGCAAATTCAACATAGCAGATACATTACTATTAGGCAGAGCTTCTAATGTTATTTTGTCTGAGTGCATTAAATTTCATGCAGTCAAAAGCAGAGAACTATTTAGAGTGTTGCATATGTCTGATTGATGCAACAGTGCAGAGTTTAATATATTGACTATTTTTCAAATGGCAACATCCATAAAGTAACAGCTCCCATGGCAACCAGGTTTCTTGCGTCCATTCCTTTTAGATTTCAAGGCTGTATTAACAAGTTTTGTCCTTCCTTGTTTCTGTATGTTTACTTATAAAATATTTCAATGATTAGAAAATGTTTGTTTATGGGAAGATATTTTTTTCTTTAACTAAAAGGTTCATATCATACTTTTTTTTTGTAATTTACCAGTGCTGAGTGCTTTTTTCATCTTTGAACTTTGAGCTTGCTGTCCAACAGAGTTTGACCTCTCTCATCCTTTAGGAACGGCCCCTTCTCAAAGTCTGCATTGTGTCACACATAGCCACATGCAGCAACAGCAAGAGCACAAATTACATTTTATTTTCATAGATATTTTATAAAAAGATCAATAAATATTAGTTTTTTTTCTGATATGAAACTTTTAAAATGTAATATTTACTTAATTTACTTTATTGTTGCTTTTTAATTAAAGCATACCGTTAAAAATTTCAGTAATGTTTTAAATATTTTTATGCCACAAGGATGCATTAAACTGATTAAAAATGCCAGTTAAAACTTTAAAATTGTTACAAATAAAATCATATTTTTAATAAATGATGTTCTTTTGAACTTTATTTTAAAATTGGTCTTTTGGTTTCCACAAAAATATTACATTTTTAAATCTCGGGCGTCATCTGTGATGACTGTGCTCTGCATGGTGCTGAAATCATCAGCTTTCTTCAGGCAACTGCACTGTCCAAGGTACTGAAATCCTCTGGCAAGTGCACTGTCCAAGGTACTGAAATCCTGTTTCGCTTCAGTGGTGATTGCACTGTCCATGGTGCTGAAATCCTCACTGTCTTGATATACAGCTTAGCTAAAGCCAAGCGCCCACTGCAAGATTGTTGCCCAGCACACAAACTTTAACTTCTTTTAGATCCTTTCAGAATGTATAAGCATTTATCTTTGTCCTGGCTTATGACTGTTTATTTACCCAAGGCTCTTTCTAACTGTTCCATTTTCTTTATTTTAGATGACTGAAGAAATAAAAAGTGGTCTCATCAGACCTGTGGAGTTTGGCCTTTAATATTCTTTGAAGGTCCTTGTTATTTGTTTTAAGCATAATTTGACAGCTGTGACAGCGTTTGCGTGAAAATGTTATGTCTAAAGCCTCGTTCACACCAAGAACGATAACTATAAAGATAACGATATTAGCGTCCACGCCAGCAGACGATATTGTCTGTTTACTCTAAGAGCACGCTCGTCTGCCGCTTTAAATTTTCGAGCTCGTGATAGCAGGATGGATTTTGATTGGGTGTCAAAGTTTGTATCGTTCATCAGCTGGAAAAAATCATTGTGGAAGTGATTCCAACGATATTGTTTCTCTGTGCCTTTATCGTTATAGCTGTAGTGTGGACTCTGCTATTCTTTAATATTGAGAACGATTTTTAGAGCTATATCTTTATTGTTATCTTTATAGTTATCGTCCTTGGTGTGAACGGGCCTTAAGATTGTTTGTTTATATTAATTTACACCTGTTATACTTGTTTCTGATAAGCTAAGGCATTGCTAAAGAGAAGAATCGCCATGTTTTATCTTAGGCTTTCTGTCATCTTCCTCTGTTACTTTGAACCTATCTTAATGCTAGAGAGCTAGTTTGCATGGGTAAGAATTCCAGTCTCTCTCTCTCTCTCTCTTTCTCTCTCTCTCTCTCTTTCTCTCTTTTCCACCATTTTCTATGTTCTTTCTTCTATTCTTTTATTATCTCCTTCTCTCCCCTGCACCCCTTTTGCTGTCCGTACTAAAACCCCTGAATACCTTTGCTTCCAGACCCCTCCCTATCTGTCCCAGCTGTTTTCTGTTACCGGCACACAAAAGCTCTCCGTTGCCGCGGTAATGGAGTTGTGAGATGTGGGATGAAGCCGTTCCGGGAGAACGTGTGCGATTACTAAAATGAAAAAGTAGAAAATGGAGTCTGATTTAGCGTCTCCCTCCTTTTCTCTCCCGCCCTGCAGTTCAACATCCTGCCCCCTCTATATTCTCGCTGTCGTGTTTTCCTTTAGGGGATAATTCGATTTTGGAGCTGCTCTACGGTGCCTCAGAACTGATAATATCAAACACCCCCTCCTGTTTTTCACATTGCAGTGTGAATGCTATTGCCTTTCCTCTCCGCTTCCGTCTGTACCTTCTCACTTCTTTTTGCTGCATACTTTTTCTTTTCTCATGCTTTCTGCTTTCTTCTTTTGTTGCCAAGTAGAGGCAGCCGAGGCATGTCTGCATAGGGGAACTACTCACTTTTTGTCTAGTTGTACTTTGCTCTCACTCTCTCTCTTATAAATAATATGCGGTATGAGGTACACGGATATAGACAGAGATACAGGGTTTCTTCATTGAGGCATTGCTATCATCATTTTGAGGACTGAGAGCATGAGTCTGGATGCACTCCTTACAAGTGATGCTTAAATATGATTTTCCTGCTTTTGAAGCACAACACCAACCAATATATGGAGAGTGCGGCCCAGCTGTCTTATGATATTTTTGCCAGGCAATGTATTTTCACTCTGTGAATAGGGAAAACTGTGGCAATTTAAAGCCATTCAACTGCAAAATGGAAAAGAAAGCATCTCCTTGAACTAAACAGCATATTTTCCACACAACATTGGGGGACTTCACCCCCTCTTTAGGTCATGGCAGCTGGTGTGGAGATCTCTGGTCAAATACGAGCAGCTCTCTCAGTTGGATGAAAGATAGGTCCCAGTGGGACACACACTTTCCATTAGAGCCCATTCATAAAATGCTGATGCTTTAAAGGAATAGTTCACCAAAAAAATGAAAATTTGCTGAAAATGTACTCACCCTCAGGCCATCCAAGATATAGATGAGTTTGTTTCTTCATAGGAACAGATTTGGAAAAATTAAACAATACTTCACTTGCTACTTGCATACAAATATGCAGCTTTTCACTTAACAAGATGTTAAAATGGAGTTTAATGGAGTCATGAAGATTACTTCTGGATTATTGTGATGTTTTTATCAGCTGTTTGAACTCTCATTCTGACGGCACCCATTCACTGCAGAGGACCCATTGGTGAGAAAGTGATGTAATGCACTCTCAGAATCGGTTCCTCTGAAGAAACAAACTCATCAACATCTCGGATGGCCTGAAGGTAAATAAATTGTTCAGCAAATTGCCATTTTTGGGTGAACTATTCCTTTATTTATTTTTTTCAAAGCAACACACATGAGCACAACAGTTTGTGCACATATGCACACAGGTTTGTTTTTAGCTTTTTAAACGCTGTTACGAATTAGAATGAGGATGGTGTGTATGTGTGTTTAACCAATGAGGCAAGAAAGAATGACTAGAAATAGAAAGTAATTGTTTGACCTTTTGCCTTGTTACAATACCAACGTTTGACAATGTGAAGCCCCCATTGCCTTAGTATTCTCCCTTGTGACATCACAAAGAAACCCCAGCATCTTACATTACTCAACAGAGATTACATCAACCAGCAGCCATTTTAATAATGCACTTTACCTTTAAAGCAGATAATGTATCCACATGGGAAATGACTGGACTGAAAAGCAGACTAAATTAGAGATAAGCTGAATGCATAAGCAAAACAAATAGCACAGCTTTCTTCAGATTTTCAAGCATCATTAAAAAATAAAATAAAGAAGAAACAAAGTGGTATTGTAATGTGAGCTGTTTTCAGTTCCTGCAGTTGGCAAGACTTCAATGGAAGTGCAACAATACAGTTTTTCTCAATTGCTTTGGCACATTTTTCGAAACAATACTCAAACAAAACCACATACTTTTACATTGACTTAACTACTTCACCATATTTGCAGACACAAAGATTTGTTTTGTGCCTCAAAGCATAAAAGCTGAATTTTAAGCAAGTGTGTTTGAATTCGACTGTTTTGTGAAAGCAGTAACTCAGTAAAGATGATAAGAGTGGAAGGTAACACTGATGTATTGGGTATCACGAACTAACTATAGACATTTAACACAGTTTTTACAACACTGATAATAATAAAAACAATTATTAATTAATAGTTACTGAACAGCATATTAGAATGATTTCTGAAGGATCATGTGACACTGAAGACTGGAGCAATGGCTGCTGAAAATTCAGCTTTACCATCACAGGAATAAATTACCTTTTAATATACATTTAAATATAAAATAGTTATTTTAAATGGCAATAATATTTCACAATTTTACTAATGTATGCAGTGCGTACAGCTGACTGAGTAAATTATTTTATTAAAGTACCATTATTACCATATACAGTGGGTACGGAAAGTATTCAGACCCCCTTACATTAAGTAAAAATGAAAATAAAAACTTAAAAAATTGCACTTTCATAAAGTATTTATATTTTAAAGAAGGGCTTTTACCTCCACCTCTGGCTCATCAATTTCCAAACCTAACATGCTCTGCACCTCTCACAGTGAGGTTGCTGTAGCAACTCAAACCCCAATCAGGACTTGGGATGAAATGATACAGAGAAGGAGAGAGGCTGAAAACATTATTTTTCTTTATTATTTCATTTAAAAATGTTAACAGGTTGTTATATGGGTTGCACTGATCAAAGGCGTGTTGGGTTTTATGAGACCAAGACTCTTGTGACTACAGCCAATTATATATTCATCACCCTGCTCAGAGTTTAGCTTATTAGCAAACAAGACAGAGAAATGTTTTTGTTACCCTTCATAAAATCACAGTTGTTTTCTATCTCATTTTCCTATGCCTTAGATAGATGCATATTCAAATAGGATTTTGTTGCTGCAGTGACATTTGCTGGTAAATTCAGAATGCAGTCAGAGACTGATTATTTGGCTGCAACGGTGTGAGAACACAAAAGCTGTCAGAAATGAATTAAGTTTATGCGCTCACGCTTTTAATGAGGACAGAACTGCACTATATAAAGGCCACAGTTATGAGGTCAAACCAAAAATAGATGCTGCTCACCACTTGTTAGTTAGAGAAACACTTGTTGGTATAACTTGCATTTCACAAGAGCCGTCCTTTCATTGGTGAGCAAGCATTTAGAAATTATGCCACCATGTATCTGTCACGGAAACGGGTGTGTGGAGGCAGGCAGGACGACGAGGACGACACGGATTCCAATAATGACATTTATTGTAGACACAACAAGGCAGGTTCAGGTAGGTGAGACACACACTCGGGGTAACATTAACAATAACCGACAACAATGCTCAGACAGACAGGAACTAATAAGGGGTGAATAATTAATAATTAGAGGCAGACAGGTGAGCACAATGATGGTGATTAACTAATGATTAGACGGGCTAAACCAACACAAAGGGAAGAAACCACAACAAACAGTCCACAGGGGCGTTACAGTACTCCCCCCTCCCGGAAGGTGCGTCCTCGCACCGTAGAAACAGAGGGAGGGGTGGAGGGGGACTAGGAGGAGGATCGTCCAACGGCGGCGGAGCAGGTGGTGGAGGAGCCCGAGGCGGAGATTCGGGAGGCCATGGCGGAACAGGGGACTCAGGTTGCCATGGCGGATCAAGGGGCTCAGGAGGCCATGGCGGAACAGGGGGCTCAGGTTGCCATGGCGGAGCCGGGGACTCGGGAGGCCATGGCGGAACAGGGG
>NW_015542382.1:459289-460274 GCF_001515605.1 Sinocyclocheilus anshuiensis
GCTGGCACTGGAGGGTGCTCTGGAGGAGCAGGCACAGCAAAGCGCTTTCGAGGAGCTGGGACTGGAGTGAGTTTTGGGGCTGGAGCCGACACTGGGGTGAGGATAGGAGCAGTGAACTCCAGGGGCAGCGCCATGTCCAGCAATGCTGAGAGGCCAGCGGCCGGCGGGCACACTGGAGCGAGCTCTGGGCTTGCCACATTATCGTCCTTCGGGCTTGCCACATTAACGTCCTTCGGGCTTGCCACATAATCGTCCTTCGGGCTTGCCACATTAACGTCTTTTGGGCTTGCCACATAATTGTCCTTCGGGCTTGCCACAGTAACGTTTTCGGGCTTGCCACATCGACGTCCTTCGGGCTTGCCACATTGACGTCCTTCGGGCTTGCCACATTAACGTCCTTCGGGCTTGCCACATTAACGTCCTTCGGGCTTGAGTGAGCCGCGGACGGCGGCGGACTGGTTCTGGCTCGGGACCGGACACTCCGAAGACACCTTCCCTCCAACTTAGTCCAGTGGTGTCTGGGAGGTCCACGGGGCGATGATAGTTGGCCCCGAGCCCGAACAGCTGATTAAGGACTGCGTCCTCTTACGCCGTCACCGCTGCGAGCTTACAGAACTCCCTGGCGTACTCGTAGAAGGGGAGATCCCGGCGGGATATGGTGAGGAAACGAGCAGCGATCTCCATGTTGTTGTTTCGGGTCGGTTATTCTGTCACGGAAACGGGTGTGTGGAGGCAGGCAGGACGACGAGGACGACAAGGATTCCAATGAAGACATTTATTGTAGACACAACAAGGCAGGTTCAGGTAGGTTTGACACACACTCGGGGTAACATTAACACTAACCAACACCAATGCTCAGACAGACAGGAACTAATATGGGGTGAATAATTAGAGGCAGACAGGTGAGCACAATGACGGTGATTAACTAATGATTAGACGGGCTAAACCAACACAAAGGGAAGAAACCACAACAAACAGTCCACAG
>NW_015542382.1:461210-464893 GCF_001515605.1 Sinocyclocheilus anshuiensis
AGATGGCTGCAATATAACAAAGAGTGAAAAATTTAAGGGGGTCTGAATACTTTCCGTACCCACTGTATATAGTATATTTAAAAATAAAACTCCAAGCAATAGTATTTATTAAATTGATTAATTGTTTGCTATTTATTTAATTTCATTCTCATCAGAATTTTTATTCTGCATCCCAAAATATGCATACAATTCTACATTTTTATTTCTGACAGCAAATGATTTTACTTTTGTGAAAAGTCACATCTAAACTTGATATAAAAAATGAATGATCCTTTAAGGCATTTTTTTTTATCATTCACTGATTCATTTCGGCTGAATTGTCCAGAGAAGCTAAAATCTCTTATCTCTTAAAGTTTGGGAACATCCAGTTATTAAAATAATAATAATATTATTATTATTATTAATAATAATAATAATAATAATAATAATAATAATAATAATTGTAGAAGTCATGTAATGTAATTTAGTGATCAAACATTTTTGGAAATTATTATTATTATTATTATTATTATTATTATATTGATAGTATTATAACAGTAGTAGTTGCAGAAGTTGTAAGATTAAAATTTTCGTTGGAAAGTTATGCTGGAAGTTTGAAAGCGATTGCTTCACAGCCAAACAATTATACTAAAAACAACACTTTTCATAATTCCTTGAATATGGCCAGACAAAAATGGCACATTTGTTAGTGTTAATGAGTATGGTGTCATATTTTTTTGCCTTACTGTGACTTGTTTTGTGATTTTAAACGGAGAACAGTTCAATTATTGAAATGTTAATTCACATGAACTAGTTACATTTCTAATATAAAAGCAAAAGGGCACCCTCACTCCAAATGAAGAATGGGTTTCTATTAAAAAAAAAAAGAAAGTCTTTTTCATTTGGTCAGGTAATGCATTGTGAAATCTTTTGTAATGAAATTAACTCATTTGTAAGGGAATTAATCATTAATTTTATTTCTAGCTCAGGTTTTGAAAGGACTCGACCGCAGCTGGCTGCATAGGGGTTCCTCAGTTTGTCTCAATGGAATGTGATTGTTTCATGTGTGACTCAATAGTGTAAGTGGGTCCGTTCGAAAACAGAGATCCTACACTTTTTACAAATACCTTCAATTTAAATCCAATTTAGTTTACTGTTTCTTACTCACCGTGCCATACATGCAGAGGTGCCCCAGTGTTTCTCAAAACCCAAGAAGCAGCTGTTATTAAATCACACTTGTCATATTTATATCAGGAGTCAGCGTTCCTCTATCCTATTTCCTTCTGCTACTTCCTTGACGTGTGCACTTATAATAGATATTTTAATGGCTCTATTATTTCTTGCCAGCAAATGAGAAACAGAAGGGGTTGAAGGACGCTCAGCAGTTTGGAGGACACTAAAAAACGTACTCCTGGCTCCGGTTTGACTCAGGGCGGCTATTCCGATCGCAAACTTTTAATTTTAAACGCTAAAGCTGGCTAAAACTGACAAACATTTCCATGTTTAATGTCATTCATCACACTATTCATTCCTTTGAGTTTTCTAAGACACGTGACTTCATTTAATGTGGGCCTGCAATAATACCATGAATCCCTGCTTCATAAAAATGATTTCTAAATGAGCTCTTCAGGACTTCCTTTTTCGACACCAGGAGACTGGACCGTCTCCATTCCTCCCTCCTCCTTCTATCCTGGATAAATCCATCATGTGCTTGTGCCTCTGATGGTTTTGTCTTGATGTATTGTTCCGAGCTCAGGCCCCTGCAGTGCATGTGTGTGTGTGTGTGTGTGTGAGAGTGTGTCTTCACGTGTGTGTATAAGCATCCTTTCCCCTGCAGTGAGTGTGTTATTGGCTACATTAGCTAGCACTGTAGGGAGGCCACTATGAGGCCCCAGGCTATAAAGACAGGCAAAGCCAAGGCCAGCTATTTAGATTAAAGGATCTCTTAATAGACAAGAGTGCACATCTTTAAACATGAGTAGCACTGCAAATCAGACAGACCAAAGCAGTCAATCACAGAACTCTCCCTTGTAGGGGAGGCATATCAATAAAGGGAAGCACATTCTGACACTCTGCTGGTTCAAAAAAGGATTCTCGTGTAATTTTATGATGCTAAAAATAAATAAATAAAAATAATAATAATTATTATTATTGTTGTTGGAAATAATTTTATTATTACTGTTATTATTGTTACTATTATGATAATGATGATGATGGCGATTATAATTATAATGATCAAGATTATTGTTAAATATCGGGAAACAACAACAACATTAATAATAATAATAATAATAATAATAATAATAATCATCATCATCATGATTATAATTGTCAGGATTATGATTAAATATTGGAAATATTGGAAATAGCAGCAACTAATAATAATACTAATAACAATAATAATAGACAAAAGAGCCCATCTTTAAACATGAGTAACACTGCAAACCAGTCTCTAAGAAAAATAAATCTGTTATAGAGGATCAAGAGGATCAGACATTTTACAAGAGTAAAGTGTAACACATTCTGTGGCTCTGCTGATTAAAACTGATTCTCGAATGGCAGAAACCTGTTCTACTTATAGAGCCAAATCTTATGGAAGAAGCGCAGAAAGGCGAAGCAATGCCATCCACTTCAGCCTGAGAGAAGAGATTTGAAATTCCCAGCAGATCCGATTATAATTGTCAGGATTATGATTAAATATTGGAAATTACAACAACAGCAGCAACTAATAATAATACTAATAACAATAATAATAGACAAAAGAGCCCATCTTTAAACATGAGTAACACTGCAAACCAGTCTCTAAGAAAAATAAATCTGTTATAGAGGATCAAGAGGATCAGACATTTTACAAGAGTAAAGTGTAACACATTCTGTGGCTCTGCTGATTAAAACTGATTCTCGAATGGCAGAAACCTGTTCTACTTATAGAGCCAAATCTTATGGAAGAAGCGCAGAAAGGCGAAGCAATGCCATCCACTTCAGCCTGAGAGAAGAGATTTGAAATTCCCAGCAGATCCAATCTGATTAACAACTACAGCAGGAAGGTAAAGCCTAACGAACCCAATTTGGTGCCAACCTGATCAACATGAGGATCAGAATGTCCAAGTAATAGAACTGAGGGCATTGCCTGCCACTCAGATTATTCAGGTTTCATCAAGCCAAGAAAAGCAATGGAACCACAATAAGTGCCAATCTGATTGGGTACGAGGAACATAAGAGGAGCCAAAGAAAAAACTACCAGTCTTATCAACACTTCATCATAATCAGCACTGGACAAGGCCCGATGCCCAGAAAAAGTTGCCCAGTGTCTTAAAAGTTATTCACAATATGCTGCAGGGCAGGAAAATGGAAAGTGCCATTTGGGGAAATTAATGGGCTATAAACGTAGGAGCCAACTTCCTGGACACACTGTACCGTTTGCCAGGAAAAGCAATCGATCACAACATGTCAAGTTGTAGAACATTTACTGAGTGTTTCAAGTTTGTCAGGAAAAGCAGTAGCTCAAAGAATTGCTCTTGATGTCTACCATGCTAAGATGCACAGAAGAGGATCCCTCAAATAACCAGGGGCCTCATTTATAAAATACATGTACGTTTAGCGTTTATCTTTAAATTTCATATTACACCAAAAAGAACAAAATGGAATAAAAAAAAATAAATAAATAATTTTATATATATATATATATATATATATATATATAT
>NW_015542382.1:464934-476911 GCF_001515605.1 Sinocyclocheilus anshuiensis
AATAGTGACACACACACACACATCTTCTCTGCATTTCTCCTCTCCTTTATCTTAGCTGTCTAATACAAGTGGCATTGTATATTATAACTATGTTTGACTCTTTGACAAAGTGCTTTGGATAAAGGCATCTGCTAATTATAAGTGTAAATTGATTAATCGATTGATTGGAGCCTGACTGTGTGAATGACCAATTGTCCAAAAAGTTGTTTCCATTTTTGTTGAATAGAAAAGAGCTGCTTGGACATTCTATAAAATAACTCCTTTTGTGTTCTACAGAAAAAAATAAGTCATAGGGTGAGTAAAAGATGACAGAATTTCCATATTTGGATAAACTATCTCTTTAACCCAAGCGATAGCTTAACATTAAACAATTTGCACACACAGTACCTTTTCTATTGTTTCTTGTGTGTGTGTGTGTTCTATGACCGTGTGTAAGTGTGTCTTTAGATGAGACCCTCCTCCTCAGATTCCTCTGTAATGCTGAGATGATCTTTGTATTGATCTCAGAAGGCTCATACGGTGAGCTCTCACAGCCTTTGATAACTATAATAGCAGCATTAGCTGCTTCTGAACATACACTTGTGTATCATAAACCTCCAAACATGTTCCTTCATGTTGTTTTATTACACTCTCAAAGCTCATCCATTAATGGCTGTGTATGTATGTGTGACTACTGATTAAAAACCGAAGCGAGCAGACATTAAAGGTGGCATTCATCATAAACCGCTCAGTTTTTTGAACGTGTGGCTGTGTGCCGTGGAGCAGCATTACCCATTTTAACACAACCGAGTAATGTGTCGCATTAGTGCTTAAATTACCACCTTTATCCGTACTTCACTTAGAGGCCGGCGGCTAATCAAGCTAAGATTGAAGACCACCTCTATTAAGTGTAGTTAATGCATATTGGAAATTCAGAGGTGTGAGCCTGTGGGCTGCCCAAGTGATTGGCCGATGTGTGTGATTGTATCAGCACTAGAATTAAACACTTTCCCTGTTAAAATGTAGTAATGTCCACTGGAGATGTTGTTGAACAGTGCCATGCTGGAAAATCCATTAAATGGTAATTTAGACTGTAAGATGGTTTACATGTTTTCTAGTGCCATCGGAGTCAAGATCAGACTTTTGGTTTTAATTTTATGTAATTTTTGCATTGTTTTATTGTGTCTGATGGTAACCGCAGCTGTCATATCTTTACCCTTCATTTAATCTTTTTTTTTATTTTATTAGGTTTATGTGTTTGTGGTTTGCCTCAAAACGAACTCCAACTCTGGTTTCTAACTCTTCCAAGGAGATTTTTTTTTGTCTATCTTGTTCAATCTGGTTTATGCTATTAGACCACCTTGGGCCGGCACAACCTGCTGTTTTTAAAAACCAGATAAACCACCTTAAAACAGTATGACCTGGCTTTTCCAGCAGGGAAAGCAAACATATTTCGGTTTCACCAGTCTATTTTCACCGAATGCGCTATCAGAAATAGCCACCTCTAAAGACAAGACACCTGTTTTCTCCGGTTACAGGAATGTGTTCCAACAAGGTGAGACTGAAAAGATTTAAACGCATTCCGTTCTGTTCGGCTTCACCAGACTGTTTGCATTCAAAGGTGAAATGTGCTATAAAGGCATGTGCCACCGAAGACAAGACACCTCTTTTCTCAAGTCACATGAAAATCACTCCACTGAGCAGTTTTTAGAGTGAATCTCATGTAAGAGTACATGCCGGCTATATGTGTAGAGGTGATCGAGAGTGTTCGTGTGTGCAAATGTCATTGTGCTGTATTAGATTCTCTCTCTCTTCTGGCTGAAGTCTTCTAGATGCTGAACACCGCTGATATGGATCAACGCTTTAGTATTCAGCCTGTAACAGCTCTGCTCAGCATGCCATCACTGAAAGGGACGGGGAGAGAGAGAGAAAGCAATAGGAAAAGGACAGAGAAGATGGTGAACAGACAGAACAGGGACAACATGAGCGAGAAAATGAGAAAGATGGAGAATATGAGCCAGTGAAGGGAACAAGCAAAATGACCTGAATTGAGAACTAGAGAAAGCAAGTTAAGACTCAAGACTGCTGCTTGAATTGGTGCATAATGATGGCTTTTGTAATTACAGTACAGATCTACACTCATCCCTGCAAACACTCTCATGCATGTGTGTTTTATTCATTATGATTGAAAGAAGTTAAGCAAACTTACACACTGCATTGTTGTTGTGCATTACAGTCTCTCCCTCTCTTTTTTTTCTGTGTGATACACAATCACACACTCCTTGCTAAGCATCCTCTCATTTACACTCGTTTTGTTGTTAACTAGTCTTTCTTAAAACAACGAGTATGTGCATATTAAACCAGTTCAGTGTGTGCTCTTCAGATTAAACCGGCTAAAGAAGACTTAATGTTTTTCTGTCTTATCACTTACTACCCCTTGAGGTTGTATTCTTGTGCCGTTTACTTTTATGCTCAAAACCAACGCCCTTTCATTTAAATGAGAATAAGACAGGAAGAAAATACATGATTATATAATTTTAGCCTGCTGGTGGCACTGTTGCCTCATTTTAGAATGCACAGTCGAGTTCACACACATTCACGTGCACACACACACTCTCACACACACTCTCTGAATGGACGGTTTTTTACAAGAGTGGTGTCAGCCCAAGCCACTGCAGCTGCCGCTGGAATGAAAGCAGTGAGGGCCCAGAGCCACGCTGAATTCATCTGATTACCTCTCCTCTTGCCAGAGCTCCTTCACTCTTTCACACGTTCTTTCTGTCTTTCTTTGATTATAGTCCTTCAGTCTGTCTGTCTTTGGCTTTGGTTGTAAAATAACTGTTTTACTAGTAACTGTTGTTGCTAAAATTTTTATTTAAACCAAGTTTTATACTGAGCTAATGACATTATCTGTCAGCTAATACAGTACTTCTGTTGTAACCCATTGCGTTTTATATTTTCATGGACAGTTCACCCCAAAAATGGAAAATGTCATCAATTGTTCACCATCATATAATTTCAGACCCATAAGATTTTAGGTAATCTTTGAAATGAAGATATATTTAATGACACCTGATATGATCGCTTTGTATGATGAGCAGATTTAATTTAGACGCACATACATGCACTCTAAGCAGTAAAGGTAAAATAGCTCCACTACGATCAATACAACCGTATTGCCCTGGGAGGGCGGAAGGGCAGTGACGAAATATCACTGGGCTGGTATCCTTTACATACTAATGTACACATCTCAGGTAATAACATGCACCCTTTAGGGATAATAAGTTACAAAAGTGTACCTTTTGAAAAGGTACATCCCTGGTGACAGCTTTTGTATCTTATTTTCTTCAGCAAATCAAATGCAAAAGCTTTTTAGTGCGTCACACACTAAAACAAACTTCATTGGTTCTCGTGTGTGCGAGAAGAGGTTTGTTCTATCATGTGGCGCATGTGCGAGCTTCCATGTTTACCATATGTGACTCACTCTATACATTATATATGAAATACACGAAAGCTGTTGCTGGGATGGTACCCTTTCAAAAGACACACCTTTGTACCTTATTTACCCCTAAAGGGTGCATTGTAACAGCTCAACAGCTTTTGTACCTTTTTTTTCCTGAGCGTGTATGTATGCTGTATGTCAGTTTATATGTGAATAAAAGCCTAAATTAAATCTGTTTATCATACAAAGTGATCATACTCTATCTCTTCACAAGACTTTGATTAAACCACTCAATTCATACGGTTTTGCTTAACAATGCCTTTATATCCTTTTTGGATCTAGGTTTTGGTTCCCTAGACTTGTAATGAAAGGACAGAAACTTCTCAGGTTTCATTAAAATGTCGTAATTTGTCTTCTGATGATTAACCTTATTTTAGATTAGTTATATTTGGGTAAACTATATTTTTAAGACATGATTTCTAAACCTAATCGTATAGCATACATAGTATTGCTCATATTTATGTTTTATTTACATATTGTTATTTACAGTGTTGGGCAGTAAGTAGTAACTGTAATATTACTTTTTGCAGTAATTAGTAGTGTAACTAATTACTAATTGTCAGGGAGAAAGAATGAGGATTCAGTAGTGAATGTGCAAAGAACATTTATTGGGAATTCCCAACAAGGAAGATGACGAGAGTCAGACAGGGGAAAGGTGAAGGTAACTCCGGGTAGCGCAGGGACACAAACGGGCAGCCGACGCTCGAGGATCCGTGCAGCGAAGCCCACGGCAGAGGAGAGAAGGAAACTCCAGGAACTGGTCAGAAACAGAGAGACACGAACTGAACATGGTAACAACATCAAACGATCTGACAACACAGGTCAGAAAACAGACATTAAATAGGCCAGCTGATAAGCCACAGCTGGCGCTAATCAGCTGATGGCGCTGATCTCCGGCGACACAAACCTCACCCACAATGACACGGAGAGGGCTAGAATGAGTCAGTGAGCCCATGAACCATGACAGGACCCCTCCCCCTAGGAGCGCCGCCTGGCTTACCCTTTGATTGTAATCATCAATAAGGGAGTGGTCCAGAATGTCCCTAGCAGGAACCCAACTTCTCTCCTCCGGACCGTAACCTTCCCAGTCCACCAAGTACTGAAATCCGCGTCCCCTCCGTCTTGAGTCCAGAATGCGGTCAACCGAATAAGTGGGTTCCCCGTCTACGAGACGCGGCGGTGGGGTAACCGGTAAAGACGTGATCAACGACAGTAACCGCTGTCTCCTTGGCTGAGGGTAATTTGGGCAAGGGAATGAAATGGGCCCCCTTCGAGAAACGGTCCACTACGGTCAATACAACCGTATTGCCCTGGGAGGGCGGAAGGGCAGTGACGAAATAGAGTGAGATGTGGGACCAGGGTCTCGAAGGGACCGACAGCGGATGAAGTAACCCGTCAGAGGGTCGATTGGAAGTCTTACCACGAGCGCAATCTGAGCAGGCCAAAACAAAATCTCGGACGTCACGAGCCATAGAAGGCCACCAGAATCACTGTTTTAGGAGGAAACTAGTCCGATTCACCCCTGACAAGCCAAGCTGGAACAATGACCCCACCGAACGACGTCAGACCGTAACCTCTCCGGCACAAATAATCAACTCGGTGGGCAACCGGGCGGAGGCGTTACCCCTTCTAAGGCCGTGCGGACCTTTGACTCGACCTCCAATACGAGAGTGGAGACAACTAGTCTCTCAGGTAAAATACTCTCGGGAGTGGATGGGCTCTCGGAAAGTTCAAAAACGCGAGACAACGCATCGGGTTTGATGTTCTTCGAACCCGGACGAAAGGAAAGTGTAAAGTCGAAGCGACCGAAAAAGAGTGCCCACCGAGCCTGCCTGGAGTCAAGTCATTTGGCGGACCTGATATACTCGAGGTTCTTATGATCGGTCCAGACAATAAAGGGTACCCCCGAACCCTCTAACCAATGACGCCACTCTTCCAGCGCTAACTTGACCGCCAACAATTCTCGGTTACCAATGTCATAGTTACGTTCGGCAGGCGATAAGCGATGGGAGAAAAACGCGCAAGGATGCATCTTGTCGTCCGAGGAAGAGCGCTGGGATAGCACCGCACCTACCCCCACCTCTGACGCATCGACCTCCACCACGAACTGACGTGTGGAGTCAGGGGTTACGAGAATAGGGGCCGAAACGAAGCGGCTCTTGAGGTTGGTAAATGCAGCTTCGGGCTGCACTAGACCACCTGAACGTAGTCTTAGTGGAGGTCAAGGCAGTCAGAGGAGCGGCTAGTTGGCTGAAATTGCAAATGAAAAGCCGGTAGAAATTGGCAAACCCCAGGAACCTCTGTAGGGCCTTACGGGACCCTGGGGTTGGCCAATCCACCACAGCCTTAACCTTGTCGGGATCCATGCGCATTCCCTCGGACGAGATGATGTACCCCAAAAACGGAACTGACTGTGCATGAAACGCGCACTTCTCCGCCTTGACAAAAAGCCCATTCTCGAGCAGCCTCTGGAGCACTCGTCTGACGTGCTGAACGTGTTCCTGGAGAGAAGAGGAAAATCAATATGTCATCCAGGTAGACATATATGAATTAATCGACCATGTCTCTCAGCACGTCATTAACGAGTACTTGAAAAACCGCGGGGGAGTTGGATAACCCGAAGGGCATAACAAGATATTCAAAGTCTCCTCCTCCTCTTCACTCTGCTGACCCACGACTGCACACCGTCACATTCTCTGTGTGTATGTGCTGTACATGTGGAAGAATTGACAATAAAGCAGACTTGACTTGACTTGACTTGAAAGTGCCCTCTGCGGGGTATTAAACGCGGTTTTCCACTCATCCCCCTCCCTTATGCGGACCAAATGATAAGCATTACGCAAATCTAGCTTGGAAAAGATGGACGCCCCCTGCAAACGCTCGAAAGCTGATGACATCAACGGCAAAGGGTAAGTATTCTTTACCGTGATGTCGTTCAGCCCCCGGTAATCGATGCATGGTCGCAGAGAACCGTCCTTCTTGGCCACGAAAAAAAACCTTGCCCCAGCGGGAGAACAGGAGGGGCGGATGAGCCCAGCTGCTAGAGAATCAGAAATATATTTCTTCATGACCTCCCTTTCTGGAACAGAAAGCGAATATAACTTGCCCTTAGGCGGAGACGTACCTGGCACTAGATGGCAGAGTCATAGGGACGATGCGGAGGAAGAGAATCAGCCCGGGACTTACTAAACACTTCCTTCAGGTCAAGGTACTCCTCGGGCATGTTAGACAGATTCACCGGCTCATTCTGCAACAAAGAAGAAGACACAGACGAACAAGCAGACATAAGACAAGCATAACATGAGTCACTCCACGCCGATATGGAATTACGGCCCCAATCCACCCTGGGATCATGCTGAACCAGCCAGGGATGGCCAAGGACAAAAGGTACCAGTGGGGACTCCGTGAGCAGAAGGATGATTTCCTCAGAATGGTTTCCTGAGTTTATGAGGGTGATAGGTCCCATAGTATGTGTGATACTGGGAAGGTTATGTCCATTGAGTGCGTTAACAGAGATCTTGTGGCAGAGAGGAACTATGGGGATTTGAAGGCGAGATGCCAGACTGTAGTCCATGAAATTACCCTCTGCTCCGGAATCCAGCAGGGCTTGGCAGTTGTGGAATCGGGCTGCCCTTTGTAGTCTTACCGAGAGGAGAGTTGAGGACGAGGATTTCTCCAAAGATAATCCACCCGACAGCAACCTAGGTTCTACTGTCGGGCTGGGCCTTTTACTGGACAGTGAACCAGAATATAGGCAGAGTCCCATAGCTCTCCGGCGGTTACTCTCCTCCCGGGAAAGCCGAGCTCTACCCACCTGCATGGGTTCGCAATTGGATGTGGGACTGACCGTCATACTGGAGTTGGCAGCAGAGGAAACAGCAAGTCCCGACCTCAAAGTGTAATGGCCTCGTTGCTCACACCGCTGAAGACGCGTGTCAACGCGAATGGCTAGATCGATCAGTCCATCAAGACCAGAGGGTAACTCCATAGCAAAAATCTCTTTCTGAATACGGTCAGCCAACCCATGCAGGAACATGTCCCACTGCGCCTCTTCGTTCCATTTACATTCCGCCGCCAGGGTCCAGAACTCGATGGAATAGTCAGAGACGGTCCTGTCCTCCTGCCGTAGTTCGGCCAACATGCGTGCGGCCTCATGACCCGTCAATGCACGATCAAAAACCCGTCTCATCTCCTGAGAGAGGGCCTGGAACGAAGTGCAACAGGAATGTTCATTCTCCCACACCGCCGTTCCCCACAGAGCCGCGCGGCCTGACAGCAGTGTCAACGCTAGAGCCACCTTCGACTGTTCCGTGGCGAATGTAACTGGTTGGAGAGAGAAAAACATTGAACACTTAGTCAGAAAGGCTCTACAGTGGTTAGGCTCACCAGCATATGTCTCTGGTGTGGGTAGACGTGGCTCATGCTGTCGTCCGATGCCTGTAGATGTAGAGGGAACCGGCGGTGGGAGTGGCGCAGTGGGTAAGCTCAGCTGTTGTAGTTGGGTGGTGAGCTCGGACACCTGCACTACCAAGACTTGCACAGCCCGTCCCGTAGCTAGCATCTGTTCCTCCTGACGATCCATGCGTGTATTGTTGTGGGATAAAACATTTTGCAGATCCGTAGCATTCGCTGAATCCATAATGAGGTCAGATCGTTCTGTCAGGGAGAAAGAATGAGGATTCAGTAGCGAATGTGCAAAAACAACATTTATTGGGAATTTCCAACAAGGAAGGTGACGAGAGTCAGACAGGGGAAAGGTGAAGGTAACTCCGGGTAGCGCAGGGACACAAACGGGCAGCCGTGCAGCGAAGCCCACGGCAGAGGAGAGAAGGAAACGCCAGGAACTGGTCAGAAACAGAGAGACACGAACTGAACACGGTAACAACATCAAACGATCTGACAACACAGGACAGAAAACACAGACATTAAATAGGCCAGGTGATAAGCCACAGCTGGCGCTAATCAGCTGATGGCGCTGATTACCGGCAACACAAACCACACCCACACCCACAATGACACGGAGAGGGCTAGAATGAGTCAGTGAGTCCATGAACCGTGACACTAATAAGAGTTCAGTAATAATATTACAGTTACCATCCATAAAACAACTTAGTTACTTAGTTACTTTTGATGCCTTAACCCCACTTATTTAAAATCCAACAATCAAATAATTCCTAGATTTATTTTCATAATTTTCACAACTCGCACATGCATGTGATGTCCCCAGTGCAGCAGGCAAGCTTGGAATATGGAAAAGCTTACATTCAGCAGATAGAAATATTGCATTAAATTGATTTTGTCAGGAAAAAAAGATGATCTGAGCACTGTTGTGTAAGTTCTGGCTGTACTTTACTCTGGCATTACATCCCACCCACATCCCTCTGATCAGCATGTGGTACATTATATTACTATAATTAAAAATCTTTTTTGAAAATTAAAAGTTTCTTACAAACTTGTGATTTGATAAAATACATAATGAAATATAATCGTATATGGGTAACATATTATCAATCATTATGTCATTATCTATCACTAGAATTTTATGTGTAAGATACACTGTTGCAACTTCTGTGGGGCGTGAAGAAAAAGTAATGTAACTAGTAGTGTAACTAATTACTGTTGCCAGAAAGTAATAAGTAAAGTAACAATATTACTTTTGAAATGAGTAACTAGTAATGAGCAATATATTACATTCTTTGAGTAACTAGCCCAACACATATTATTTACATATTATTGGTAATGAATATTAGAAAATCTAGAAAATTAAGAATCTGTTTTCTTTTAAATCACGAGCTTTTCTATATTTGTACATTGATTCCATTTTTTTAAATATCAGACTTTAATAAGTAAAGTCAAGTCAAAAAAGAGATTGTGCTTGACGAGACTCATTTTTTTACAACCTAAATTTTTAAGCTGCTGTTGTTTTAAATTAATTATATTTCTATAGTTTATTTTATATAAAACGTGTGTGTGTGTGTGTGTGTGTGTGTGTGTGTATGACTATGTGTGTACATGCACACACACAACATTATATATAGAAAATACAATGACATGATGTCCCACAGGAACTTTTGGAAACCAAACAATTACAAATAATTTTGCTGTATATGGTTATGTAACTTGCATATGGTAATTTCTCTGTGTATTGCAATGCATGGCAAAATAACAGACACATTACATATATATCTATCTATATACAGTATATATATATATCTATCTATATACAGTATATATATATATATATATATATATACAGTATATATATATATACAGCTGTATAACCCTGACATGCACAGGATATTGAGACCCCTAAATTTATATTTGTATATATTTGTGTATCCATTAGAGGTGGTTAGTGTGTGTGTTCATGACAGAACAAATATTTGTATGTTAATTCATGTTAAGTGTGTGTGTGTGTGTTTGTGACATGCTAATTGTGTTCATTTGTATGTGTATTTCTCATGCCAGCAGCAAATCATCCTTCCTTCTCTCTGCTTCCTCTCCTCCTCCCGGATGCCCTGAGTCTCCTCCTTCTCCTCCTCCTCCTCCTCCTCCTCCCCTTCTCTTTGCTTTCCTCCTGCTCCTCCTCTTCTGTTCTCTCCCTACAGCCCAACAGCTGTTGGACACATGCCCCCTCTTCACCCAGACACCTGTCCATCTATTATCTGTCTCTCTCTCTCTCTTTCTCTCTCCCTCTTCCTGTCTAAGCCATTGGAAATGAATGCACTGACATGAAAAGGTTTGGCCACCCTAATAAACTGTCATCTTTTCCCAGAATTCTCTGCTCTAGCATTGTGGGGCCTTCGCCGTGTTTACCATCGGACTAATGGCCACATGACAATGCTCAGATGGACCTAGGATATGATCAGTCATGTTAAGGAACATTATTTTCGGACATGCAAATAACATCTTGTTACTGCCATTATATTATTTGCTGGCTACAGCTGCTATGGCACAGACGAGGGCATGTTTTATCGTTTTGTCTCATTAATAACAAGCAGTACAGACAATTTTTTTGCTATATTGTGATTTGTTAACCGCACATAAGCCCTTTTTGCATGTATTTTAAGATGTGAATGACATGCATTCAATATATGAAATAGCAAGTTCTAAATTGAGAGATTTTATTTTAAATGGTCATTATTGCATATCCATATCTTGCCATCTGTTGTCTGACACTCTAGTTCCCATCATAAATGATGCAAATGTGATGCCATTTCAACTGTAATAGAAAAATATGTCATGTGTCATAACTTGGCGTGCCATTAGCCAGAAAGAACATCTCCAAACAAGATGTTTTCTAAGAGGCATCGTATCACATCAACATCTTCTGGTGTTTAGCATCATCTGGCGTAGATGGAGACAGAATAGCTCTGTAAATGAAAGTGCTCTCTCAGAGTTGATCCTCGAGTTTGAATTGACATTTATATCGAAGAGTAATTGCATTAGCTCCACTGAACATACACCTACATTATCTATTTATGAATGTTCATAGAATTATATACAAGTGAAATCCCATGCTCTTCAAAGTAGAAGGGTTGTTTGCAGTGAATGGGATGACATGAAATGACTGTTGGTGTGAGGATAAATATTGGTTTGAACTAAATCTAATTGGCTATCAAAATGTTGGTGGATGCAAAGAAAAACAGCTCGTCGGTCAGCTGTACAAATTCAAAAGACCTGAACCCATGGGACCTGACAAGCTGTTGGGGTTCAGGTCAGGTTTGGGTCATTTCTGCATGTATAACTTTGGATTTGTGTTGAATTAAAATTTGTGACTAACTATGTTTCCTACCCAGAGTAAAACAAAATAATTAAAAACAGGCATCCATAATTATCAAAAAATATACCATAAAATATTATTTATAATAGGAATTACATACTGTACACTACAGTTCAAAAAAGTTTGGGTTCAGTATTTTATATATATATATATATATATATTAGTATTGCGAATTATTGTGAAATAGTATTACAATTTAAAATAACTTTTTTCTATTTGAATGTATTTTTATATATTTTGATAAATGTAATGTTTCTTTGCTGAATGAAAGTATGTATAATAATAACAATAACAATCATAATAATAATAATTATTATTATTATTTTACAAAAAACAATTATAAAAAAGGCAAACAAAAGCAACTTGCAATACATTTGGTTTAGTGCCATAAACGATTAATCACAATTAATATATGCATAATAAATATACACAGTACACACACATATATTATGTAAACAAAAACTTTTATTTTGAATGTGATTAATCGTGATTAATCGCGATTAATCGTTTGACAGCATTTGGTTCCACTATCGAAGAACATCCCTGTTCAAAAAAAAGAAGACACAAATGATGCTAACTAGCATAAACCAGCTTGAAATGTATTTTCCGTAAGGAAATGTTAAGAACTGCATGGTCTATACACTCTAAAAATTGCTGGGTTGTTTCAACCCAATGTTGAGTCAAATATGGACTAACCCAACTGTTGGGTTAAA
>NW_015542382.1:476921-478304 GCF_001515605.1 Sinocyclocheilus anshuiensis
CAACATTGGGTTGAAACAACCCAGCATTTTTTAGAGTGTACAAGTGGCAGACCTTCATGTGGAGAGGAAAGGTGCTAGGTGACCAAAGCTGATCTTAACGGTCAATCTGGAGTGGTCGGTTTGATGAAGGATTGAATGTGTTAGACAGCTGTGTCAGACAGGAACTGAATTCAATCAGAACCTAGTGAAGGAGCTTGTGCAAAAGTGTGACATGAGTGAATTTATGGAAGTTAACAGCAAGTCGAACAGCAGCATTTTGGATATGCTTAAGGGGACATGGGGAGCTGAGTAACCATGACTTTAAGGAAACACTTTTTTAGTGTTGTAATTAATTAATTAATTTGTTGTGCATGCAGGTATCTATAGAATATTGTGAGTGGCGGAGAGTAGCAGCGCTTTTAGTTTAAAACAGATATTATGTTGCTTCTCTAATTTTACATGCAAGTATAGCCGAAATCACAGCACAGCTATTGTCTTTATCTTATGTGTAGCCTATTTGATTTCATCAGACGACGGCTTGATTATAAAGCAGGATTTTTGTGCAGATTAACATTTTGGAAGGGAGAGCTATGTAGTCTTAATGAGGCGCGTTTCAGTCACTATTTCATATTCATTCCGTTGTCTGACAACAGAAACAGTAAAATATATAAATGAAAACAGTTTTATTGAGAATTTAGCTGCATCAAAATACAGTATGTGGGCACAGAGAGGCAAACAAATGTAATAATAAATAATAAATGTACATTTTGCATTTTCAGAATAAGTGAGCTGCCCTGTCGTCCAAATAATATAAACAGGCATGTGTAAAGCCTGAGAAGAGAGAAAGAAAGCCAAAGAAAGAGAAGTAATGGGAACCTGGTATTTTTATGTTCTTTTTTCATGTGTCTAGTAGACATGAACAAGTTCTTTGAAAAACATCTATGACCTTTGAAACATGTCTAGTCTTCATGCTCTATGTTGACTATGGTTTCACTAATAATAAACATACATTTCCATAAAGCATCCATATTTATCCATGCCCTTGTTGATTAGAGTATTAAAAACTTGAAAAGTATTAATTTAAGGTACATTTAGAACAGATAAAAAGGTGCGATTAAGTTGCGATTAATCATTAGTTAACTCATGACAATCATGCGATTAATCACGATTAGGGATGTAACGATTCACTCAACTCGCGATTCGATTCGATTCACAGTTTTGATTTCACGATTCGATTCGATTCACAATTATTATATATTTTTTTTTACAAAATTAGATTTAAGACAAATTATAAATTAAATGTGTCCTTTTATTATTGCTTGGACAAAATGCTGCACATTTCTTTGTGAAATTGAAATATAATACTATAATAATATACTAATATAGCACTTGCATATTACTGCT
>NW_015542382.1:488048-510345 GCF_001515605.1 Sinocyclocheilus anshuiensis
ATTTCTTTGTGAAATTGAAATATAATATTATAATAATATACTAATATAGCACTTGCATATTATTGCTCTTTTGTTGGTTTTGATTGCTTCTATTGTCCTCATTTGTAAGTCGCTTTGGACAAAAGCGTCTGCTAAATGACTAAATTTAAATATAATGTAAATGTAAATAACAAAACTACATTGCAATTTTAAAACAAACCCCAAATCACATAAATAAGTAACACAAATAAAATAAATCTCTTCATATAAACAAACTAAGGCTTTGGCTGTGCTCTTTCCTTTTAAAATTAGAGGCAACCACTGCATTTTAATCTTGATCCAAACAAAGATGCTGCATACATGCAACATGAGCAGTTTTTAAACTAAATTAGATTGTATAGTTTCGAAATTTGAAGCAAAAACAGAATGGTTTGACTTCAGTTTTGTGAAACTATAAATAAAAATATCTGCATGAAACAGCAAAGCTGAATGAGATGCAGATTCACTGTCTGCCAGCAGGTGGCGCTTAAACCGTTTCCTGGTTTCCGCTGTAAACAAAGCAGCGCTGAACTTACGAACTTTAATATGCATTATACAGAGGCAAGATGAAAAGAAAAAATACCATCTAAACTTTTCTAAAGACAGTAAGTTCCCCTCAGACATGCATTCATATAAACTCCTACACCTAAATGAATCGCGATTTGTTTAGCATCTCAACCGATTTGAATCGTCACATATTTGAATCGATTTTCAACCGGCTCGCAGTTAATCGTTACATCCCTAATCACGATTAAATATTTTAATCGATTAACGGCCCTAAAATAGATAGATAGATAGATAGATAGATAGATACATACTATAAATAAATAAATAAATAAAAAGGTAACTTTTTCTAACCATTCTGAATGGAATTGGACTCAGAATTCACAGAAACAAGTCAGAACTGTGAGATGTACACTCAGAATTCCAAAAAAAAGTTTATAACTTGCAATTGTGAGATATAAACTAACAATTCTCAAGAAAAAAAGGCTGAATTGTGAGGTATAAATTTAGAAAAAAAAACCAAACAAAAAAAAAACAGAATAATTGAATGTAAACTTATACCTCCTTATATCTCCTTCTTGTACACTCTTTTTCTCTTTCTCAATTTCTCCCGTCTCTCTTTCTCAGAGTGAAAAGCAGGCAAAAGGGCAGGTTGGATCTCTTTGTGCTGATAAATCTCTGTGTTATGGTTATGTTGTGATTACATGTCCCATTCATCGCCTAGTGTCACACTCGTATGAGTACATCTTCAGGGACTCCAGTGACCTTTCCTGTGTCTGTTCTGATGTTTAATACAGTATTGCTGGCTTGCATTTTTCACCTTACCTGCCAGTACATCCCAAAAATAAGGACGCACAAGCTCATTAAAGAAATATAGTGTGGTGTTTTGCAATCAGGTGGATATGGTCTGAAGGTAGGCCTGTCTCAGTCTCTCTCTTCTTCTCTCTTTAGATATGAACATTACTTCAGACAGTTAGGTGTGATCATAAATGCAGTAAATATTCAGAGGAGTTTGATATTATTAAATATAAATGTCTGGATTTATTGCCATACCTTCACAATGATATACACAGATAAACAGATGGAAAGACTTTTTTCTGTGTGAAAACGATATGCAAAACAACTAATTATACATGTGTGCAAGTATTTATTAGAATAATTTAATGTACAGTAGGTGCTTTTATTAAAAAAATCATTAACAATTCAAAAATGATGTAGATTGAGCTTAATTTGCAACCTGAAATATTTCCCTTTCATGTATGCAGTTAATAACAACGAGTAATTGTTCAGCATAAAGAAAACAACACTAGAGATTCCTTAAATTAAGGATAATGATTATAAATGTTTTTTTTTTTGTTTTGTTTTTTTCTCACAATTTTTTCCCAATGAAATATTTTAGATATTGGAAAAACTATTAAAAACCCAAATAGTAACAATAATTAAATTAATTTACATCACTTTTCAGGTTTCAAAATCACAATTTTAAGGCTTCCTCATATATCCAAGTTTTTCAAGACAGTGGGAATCCTGGTACTTCAAAGAAAAAAGGGGGGAAATGTGGAGAGGGTAAATTAAAATAAGACATATCTTGATTTTTGTTGTTGTTTTGGCTTATTTTAAAGAAGTAGTTCACCCCAAAATGAAAATTTGCTGTAAAAGCACTAACCCTCAGGCCATCCAAGATGTAGATAGATGTCCAAGATGTTTGTTTCTTCATTCGAACAGATTTGGAGAAATTCAGCATTTAGTCAACTTTCTCACCAGTGGATTTTAAGCAGTGAATGCATGGGTGCCATCAGAATCCAAACAGCTGATAAAAGCATCACAAATCCAGAAGTAATTCACACAACTCCAGTCTATCATGCATTGAATAAATCCACCATTAAGGTCTATTAACTTCAAAATACGAGTTCATAATCCACAATATTGCTTCGTCCAAGAAAAAAAGTACATCCCCCGTTGTCCTCTCACATCAAAATCCATCAACATATTTGTTTAGAGCTTTTTTCTTTTTTTGGTCTGTTTTTGCTTATAAACAGTGATTTATCTGTGCATATTTCTCTCCTGATTCAGAAGAGATGACTTGTTCACTGAACAAAGCAATATTATAGATGGAGGACAGTTTGAAGTTAAAACGTCTTAATGAATTTGGTTATTACAATCACTTTTTGCTTCACCGGATGTTAATTGATGGAATGGAGTCATGTGGATGTTTTTATCAGCTGTTTGAGGTAAATATTTAGCAAATTTTAATTTTCAGGTGAACTGTTCCTTCAATGCTTGATTTGTCTTATTACAAATCATTTAAGTCCTATGAGGATTTTGCTGAGGCTCTCTGGGTTAGAACCACTGATCTAAATAAACTAGTTGACCTCACTACGACTGACATCAACTGACCCATCTCTCTGAGTGAGAATGGCCACATGTATGTCAATGTGTGTGTGTGTTTGGATTTTGGATGCGGCGTAATGGGCTGATAAATAAATGAGTGCTGCCTCGCTGTTAGGAAGACAGTAATCACACAGATCTGACAGTCTGGAACAGCCTGAGGGTAAACGCCTGGAGACACACACAAATGCACACATACACACACACTCATAAACATGCACACCTCATAACATAAACCAAATGACAGATGAACACAAACCAGCTCTGACTTTAAAAACTCACATGCAGCTGCTTTATAATTTTCTGAGCACATAGCGTACTCATAAATCCGCCTCTCTCTGAATGTCTCCAACGCTTCTCAGGGCATTTTTTTTCAGTGCCACAGTTCATATGTCAATCACTCCCCCACCCAGGACTCAAATATGTTTTTCATAATTGTGTTTTTGTCTACAGCCCCCCTACTGCTTGCAGAGCCCACAGTAAAATTTTACATTTACACATTCTGTTGAAAAAGGAAAGAAACAAACTTTATTTCTGCGCTTAAAACTTCTTGAATATAAACTAAAATAAAACATATGCCTTCTGTGAACCTTCAAACAGCAGACAGCTGCTAGCAATTTAAATACAAATTCACACAAATGGGATTTGAATTTTTTTAAGGTGGAGGAGGAGGAGAAGAGAGAAAGACGGAGAGAGAGTGTGCGTTTTCTCTTTTTTAATAGGAAGGCAGAAGGTGACAGACCCGCTGGGTTCCGTTCAGTGTTCATAATGGTGAAATGTTGGCAGCTTTAAGGTTCATCCCCAGCAACAGTACAAGATGCTTTAAATAAACTTGTAACACTGTGTCTACACTGTCAATGAGAGGTGTCAGGTCACGTAATATCATGTGATAACAATGTAGCTTTGTTACTTAAATTTTTGTTGATTAAAATAAGTCTAGTTTTGCTGAGGCATGTCATGTCGTTTACTTGCTGTTGACACCATGGTTTTGCACTGTGTTTAGAAATGAATTACAATGACCAGTTCAGTTCCTGAATTAAATTTGAGGTAGCATTGCAATTTGAATATGAGAGAGTAGTATTTAAGTGGATTTAAATTCAACAAAATTTGTCATTTTATTTACTTGATTTTTGATATTTGTATCTGTTCGTATCTCTGTATATTATATAACCAATATAAAATGTTTGAAAGTTATCTAAAACTTTGCTGGGCATTTTGGTGCATTATTATTATTATTATTATTATTATTATTATTATTGTTGTTGTTGTTGTTGTTGTTGTCACTACGACTGACATCAACTGACCCATCTCTCTGAGTGAGAATGGCCACATGTATGTCAATGTGTGTGTGTGTTTGGATTTTGGATGCGGCGTAATGGGCTGATAAATAAATGAGTGCTGCCTCGCTGTTAGGAAGACAGTAATCACACAGATCTGACAGTCTGGAACAGCCTGAGGGTAAACGCCTGGAGACACACACAAATGCACACATACACACACACTCATAAACATGCACACCTCATAACATAAACCAAATGACAGATGAACACAAACCAGCTCTGACTTTAAAAACTCACATGCAGCTGCTTTATAATTTTCTGAGCACATAGCGTACTCATAAATCCGCCTCTCTCTGAATGTCTCCAACGCTTCTCAGGGCATTTTTTTTCAGTGCCACAGTTCATATGTCAATCACTCCCCCACCCAGGACTCAAATATGTTTTTCATAATTGTGTTTTTGTCTACAGCCCCCCTACTGCTTGCAGAGCCCACAGTAAAATTTTACATTTACACATTCTGTTGAAAAAGGAAAGAAACAAACTTTATTTCTGCGCTTAAAACTTCTTGAATATAAACTAAAATAAAACATATGCCTTCTGTGAACCTTCAAACAGCAGACAGCTGCTAGCAATTTAAATACAAATTCACACAAATGGGATTTGAATTTTTTTAAGGTGGAGGAGGAGGAGAAGAGAGAAAGACGGAGAGAGAGTGTGCGTTTTCTCTTTTTTAATAGGAAGGCAGAAGGTGACAGACCCGCTGGGTTCCGTTCAGTGTTCATAATGGTGAAATGTTGGCAGCTTTAAGGTTCATCCCCAGCAACAGTACAAGATGCTTTAAATAAACTTGTAACACTGTGTCTACACTGTCAATGAGAGGTGTCAGGTCACGTAATATCATGTGATAACAATGTAGCTTTGTTACTTAAATTTTTGTTGATTAAAATAAGTCTAGTTTTGCTGAGGCATGTCATGTCGTTTACTTGCTGTTGACACCATGGTTTTGCACTGTGTTTAGAAATGAATTACAATGACCAGTTCAGTTCCTGAATTAAATTTGAGGTAGCATTGCAATTTGAATATGAGAGAGTAGTATTTAAGTGGATTTAAATTCAACAAAATTTGTCATTTTATTTACTTGATTTTTGATATTTGTATCTGTTCGTATCTCTGTATATTATATAACCAATATAAAATGTTTGAAAGTTATCTAAAACTTTGCTGGGCATTTTGGTGCATTATTATTATTATTATTATTATTATTATTATTATTGTTGTTGTTGTTGTTGTTGTTGTTGTTGTTAAGTTGATTTTTATTACTTGATTCATGCTACTTGCTTTTCCATTTTTAAAATTATTATTATTTTTTTCTGTTATATTATTATTATATATTATATTATATTATTGCAACATGTCTTCATTAATAAATGACTAGAGTAATATGTTCAGTCAGTTTTTTTAAAAACATGTGTTGTATCAGGTAATAAGGAATAATGAATAATTAATTAAATAATTTGAGCACTAAAAATCAGCATGGCCAGGTTGAGAGCGCAGCTAGATCAACTTAAGTTGAGCAAACCAACTTAAGCCCGGCTCACACTGCGATTTTGGCCACGATTTGGTCGTCTGCGACAAATTTTGAAAATCCTGAAAGATTCCTATAATCCTAGGCTAAAATCTGTAGTCTTTGATCGCTGATTTGACATGTTCACCGACAGCCGATTAATGGCCATTACGATTAAATTTTACCTCAGTGGTAAATGTCAGAACATTTGGCGCACAGTCCTGCAGTGTGACGTCTCCTGGCTACGACGAATGTCAAACTGTCTTCGTATTTCAAGACAAGCCATGATCAGAATTAATGCTAGAGATTTCTTCTAACCGCATAAACACTCTCGTCCTCTGCTCACGGAATTCATGATATATTGCAATTGCTAAATATTGCTGTGATAAACAGCGGTTGCGCTGCTGTTTTCATGTGGGTGTATGGTGCTGCTTGCACTATTCTTCTTAAAGGGGTGGTTCATTGCGATTTCACTTTTTTAACGTTAGTTAGTGTCTAATGTTGCTGTTTGAGCATAAACAATACCTGCAAAGTTATGAAGCTGAAAGTTCAATGAAAAAACAGAGATATCATCTTTTATAATTCTGTCAGTTTAATGCCTACAAAAATGGCTGGTAGGGACTACAACGAGTTACTTCCCGGGTTCATGACATCACAAACCCAGATAAACCCCGCCCTCGGGAAAAGGCAGCAAAGGGGGCGAGGCCATGCTGCGCTGCTTTAGAGAAGAGGAAGAGAAAACTAGAGGTGCACGTAAAAATCTATTCATATATGAATCACGATTCTAATGGATTCACAAGTTTCAAAATCAATGTTCTAAAGCAGCGGTTCTTAGTACTGTTCCTCGCTTCCCCCTGCTCTGCACACGCTCTGCATCTCTCTCTCTCTCTCTCTCTCTCTCTATTTTCACATAGAAGTGTTAAACATGGACGCGCGTGCAGTTGGTATCTAAAAGTATGAGACAACAACAAACAAAAAACATAGGCCTACCATTAAAAGCTATGCTTGCACAAGTTCTGCACGATCCTCTTCAATAATATCCTCTGCTTCTCAATCGGGCTCAAACTGATAAGCGATATTAATGATGCAGTTGTTTACAATACAACCGGAGCACATGCCGCCGAGGTGAGGGGCGGGACGGTTAGATGCGCACTAGAGGCGGTTTAGCCAATCACAACACACTGGGCTAGCTAACCAATCAGAGCCCATCGCCTATTTCTGAGGGAGGGAAGGAAATAAAAGAATCTTCTTCTTCATAAAAGAAGGAAATGATCAGCCTGTTTCTCAGAGAAGGGACAGAGAGGTGTGGAATAAAGGTACATTATGTGAAAAATAATGAGTTTTTAAAAAAAACGAAGCATTAACACATGTTAGACTGCACCCCATAAACACAATCAAGCCTAGAAAAAACCCAGTGAACCACCCCTTTAAATACGTCAGTATTGCCACTTTTCATGATAGTCAACATTACAGCCCTGCGTGCAATGCAGCTCGCAGTCACTGAACGTGTATGGGTTGATAATGTACAACTCTGGAGAAGTGTTCTTGCGCATACCCGTTTTTAACACGCCTTGACTGTCGTACAGTCTGACATGACAAATGACAACTGAGATCCCACAGTATGACATGATCATCATGTCCGTACAGTCTGACAAGTACAATCCTAAAGGACTTTTAAAAATCGCACAGTGTGAGCCCGGCTTTAGGCTGGTTTAAGAGATGTGTTTTTCAGCAGTGTACTGGCTCTTAGTTTTTCATAATTTTTCATACTCATGGTTCGTATTCTTTACCATTTTATCATTGAGTAAGCCAATTAAGAACAGCCAGAGATTCCACGTCTTCTGTAGCACAAGGGGTTGTGAGCAATATTTACAGTACATCAAAAAGACTCCAGAAATAATGCACCATCCATGCACCTTTGTCATGCTATTTTCAAAGTACAGTGTTTGTGGAAGCACTAATTCTAATCTCTCACAATATTTATGACAGATAATATGCAAATTGGAATGTAGCCGCGGTGTAATTCTGACAGCGCAAGCAAACACCTGTGAACTCCAACCTCAAACTTGATTACAATTTTGGCTTCAGCGAAAACACTTCCCTGGGTCGCTCTTTGTTTTTACTCTATTTCAAAGCCTTGCTCTTGATAAATTAAAACAACAGCAGCTTCGCTAACGTGTTGGGCAGGAAATTGTCTTTCCTTTTGTTTATGTTGAGGAACTAACCATGCAGTCATATCCTCCGGCTGACCTACACACAGGTTGAAGCACACTGCCAGCATATTGTGTTTCTATTTACTCTCTCTCTCCATCTCTCACGCCGTCTCTCTATTTCTGCAGTGAATGTTAAGACGTCGGATGCAAGGATGGATGGATAGATGAGACGGATGGGTGTGTCAGAGTGAGGGATGAATGGAGGAATGGATGCTGATGGAACTGATGAGAAATTTAGATGAAGGTATGGAGGAATGAATGTCAGATGAGGGCTGGGTAAAATTCTTATTCACATAGAGAAAACAGATAAAACTGGGACATGTAGGTTAACTAGCCAGATAGTCATTTAACAACTGATTAGTTGATTAGAGAGGCTTTACTTGGGAGACACACAAACACACACACACACACAGGTTTGTTTTTGTGAAAAGTGGGGACATCCCATAGGCGTAATGTTTTTTATACTGTACAGACCGTATATTCTATTGCCCTACACCAACCCTACCCCTACTTTTCATAAGGCATTAAAATTCTCATTACACCATTAGCGATCAGTCGCTGCACGCCATGCATCACGAAAGGGTGAAATTGACAATAAATTCATAATGCATGGAGGACACGTCTGTGCTGTGGATTATGCTCTTCAAACCTGTTGAAAGGACAGACATTTTCTCTCTTTTTCAAACACTTTTTTTGTTTACCCTTTGCTCCTTCACTCTCAAAAATAAAGGCTCCAATTATGGGCAAAAAGGTTTTTACTGCCTAAAGCTTGAGGAAAGTTCCACAAGGAACAGTTTATTCTGTAGTTCTTTCGAAAACCATAATGCTTTAAAGCAGTGATTCCCAATGGTGTCCGCTTTAGGAACCAGGTTTAACATTGGGCATTAAGAAGCAACCCAAGACAGTACCAAAATAGTTCACTGTAAGAAAACACAAAGAAAACAAAAAAGTCCCTTGAAATCTGTTAGTTTTATGGTTTTCAAGGATGAGGGTGTGTCATACAACCCGCCCAAGTGCCAAATAAAAAATACATTTTAATACACACTTGATTGGATGCATTTAACAATATTTACCTGAAAATATTCAGATAATATTTTGGGTCACAAAAATATTAGAGTCTGTCTCAATCAGCTCCCTTGTTCAGTAGTCAGGGCACTGATCAGGGAGTCGGCCATTTTAAGGGCTGTCTCAATCGCGAAATCCTTCCAGTGCACTGGAACATTCGCTTCCTGAAAAATCCCACAATGCACCGCAAAAAACTAGGGAGCATCGGAGCTCACTATGCTCCCTTACCGGAAATAACGTCACATTTCTGAAGTCAGCAGTCTTCAGTGTGACATGACCCTTCAGCAATCATTGTAATATGCTGTTCTGATGTTCAAGAAACATTTATTATCAATGCTAAAAACAGTTCTGTACTGTTTTTATTGAAATGTTTATACTTTTTTTATTCTTTAATGAACCGAGTTCAAAAGAACACCATTTATTCAAAACAGAAATATTTTATAATATTATAAATGTCTTTTCTGTCACTTTAGATCAATTTAATGCATCCTTTATGAAAATTCATTTCTTAAAAAAAAAAAAAATACATTTTAAGGGCTGTCTCAATCGCGAAATCCTTCCAGTGCACTGGAACATTCGCTTCCTGAAAAATCCCACAATGCACCGCAAAAAACTAGGGAGCATCGGAGCTCACTATGCTCCCTTACCGGAAATAACGTCACATTTCTGAAGCGTAAAACATAAATCACACGAGCCAACTCGATAATGACACGCTATAGAATTTGAAAAGACAAACCGTTTTTTTTTTTCAACATAAATGCACATCACTAGACAGGTAATGAACACATTTATTTAACATTTATAATTAATATTAGGCTGAAATGTTGTAAGAACATGTAACAGAATGACGTGTTTAAAGATAATAAAAAATAATATCAAAAAGAGTTCGGTCCTGTCTGTTATTTATTAACTCAAGCGGTGACATTCTACTATGTTGTCCGTTGACGCTGTACGTAGTCATGTCACTGGAATTCGAGTGATCATTGTCCCAATGTGCAGTGAGTCAGGGAACTTACCAGTGACCGAATTCGTGTACACGATCTACTGATTCACGAGCTCGGGATCTAGGGAGCTGATTGAGACGCGCCCTTAGAGTCCAGGAAAAAGGTATCTGAAAGAGCCTATAGAATTTTATATATTTGATTGATCTCATTGAAAGATCACAATCCACAAGTCTCTAAACTTATTTTTTAACTTAAATCCAAAATAAAAAAGGGCTTCCATTCACTGGAGTGATTTTGTGTGCTTTTTTATATATATTTTTTTTATTTGTGAAAGCACTAATGGTTTGTAATGTCCATCCCATTAAAGTCACCTAATGTGCTTAAAGGGGTCATATGATGTGATTTCAAGTTTTCCTTTCTCTTTGGAGTGTTACAAGCTCTTGGTGCATAAAGAAGATCTGTAAGGTTGCAAAGACTAAAGTCTCAAATCCAAAGAGATATTCTTTATAAAAGTTAAGAGTCTTAACTGTCTTGATATTTACTTTGAAAGCTGAAGCTCGCGATTATGGTAAGGGGCGTAACATTTCGAACGCGTGCTTGTGGTGTTCGACCAATCACAACGCACTGGGTCAGCTGGCCAATCAGAGCAGACTGCGCTTGTCGGAAGGAGGGTCTTTGTAGAAAACGAAGCGTTTGAGAGAGGCGGGGCATAGAGGACCTACAATAATGTACGGTATTTGAAAAATAATGTGTTTTTTGAACATTAAAGCATGTCAACATATTCTGTTACACCAAATACACAAAATAATGATCTTTAAAATAGCATCATATGACATGAAATAGCATTATTATTCATATTACAAAACCCACAGACGTTTATTAGAAACTAAATTATGTGCAGCCCAGGTTATTGATTCAGAATTATAATCTGTTTATCGTTGTAACTCTGTCTCTCTGTCTTTTCCCCTGTGTGTATGTGGTTTGTCAAAGTTGTCTTTAGCACCTGAGAGCCTTCTGTGCATGAGATAGGAGATGAAGAGAGAATTGCATGACGTGAAATAGATGGAAATGTAAATAGCAGCTCTACACATTCAGAGAATGCAAAGTCTGATTTTTCAGATATGGGTTTTAAGCAGAAATCACAATCTTATGACAGTTTTTATCATAGTTTTAGTTGAACATAAGTGTATCTAAACCTCTCCATCACACTTTTTTTCATGTTTCAGGACATAACCTTTCATAGAGACCTTTCTGCCATGTAGATACAATTATTAGATATACACACGGTTAATCCACATATAATTTAATAATCAAGTCAAAAATAATAATAATAATAATAATTTAATAAGGCATTCATTACACTTTCTCTTCCCATACCAAACCCACCTTTTTATCTAACAGGTCCTTCCTCATTTTGTTGGGATTTAAGGGACAATCATCACTTTTTTATTTTCTTCCCCATTTATCTTCTGTCTTTCATGTGATGCATGCTTTCCTTTTACCATGCAGTGCCATTTTATTCTGAAACAATGGTTAAATGGAGTTTCCATTATTTTGTTGGTTTACTTGGACATACCTTTAAGTGTCTAAATCTTATATAATGCATTTGTTTTCATAGCATGATATTGATTGGCCTCTAATAGCTTCAAATGTCATGCTGTGCCAAAAATGTCTGAAAACATCTACAGTATATTACACTGACTAGTAGATGACACAAGATTTAAAACTAGAAAATGTGTTGATTTACTCGACTCCCCATTGTGTCTACATATTCAGTGGTCGCAGAAAGTGTCTGGACACTTAAGCTATTTAAAATGCATGGATTTATTTTGATTATATAACAAACTATCAAACCAAGTGACATTTGAGAACACCGTTTTCAGAACATCACTTTCCTTAGTCATTTGTTGTGTGATTTTTTGTGTCGTTTTGCTATCTTTTAACAAAAGTGCTTGGTTTGATCATTTGCAGACCAATGCAATGGCTTCCATATATTTTGCAGTGTGACTTAAGTGTCCAAATACTTCTCTGGGCCACTGTATGTGAAACTTACCACAATTATTTTTTAATATTTAGATTTAGATCAGGCATCATCAGTCATTTCTGTTTTTGTGAATGCTTGATCAGTGTACTGCTTCAACAGGATGCAATTTGGCATTCATAAAATTCTCTCACTCCCATAAAGTAATCATTCAAAAGCACTAACACCATTCAAGACTGTGGGAAACATGGATTATATCAAAGTGCCAGACAACCAAAGCCCCCACATATCAAAGACTGAGAGTTGGAGAGACTTTGTGTGTGTGTATGTGTGTGTGTGTGTAAGAGAGAGGGGTTATTAATTGGTAGGAGTGTAATGGGTGTTCAGTGTCTGGGAGCTCAATACTCATTTACTCCCAATTAATCAGAACAGGACCTGAGAGACAGCTGGGCAAACTGACACATACACACGGGCTGAAAGATAAATGCATAGACATACACAGCTACCTGGCCCTGAAGAGACTCCCCAGCCCCCTTACTGCCAGTTCGCACACACTGGCTAGCTTTTGGGCTCCCTTCAGTCAGTGAGCGCATTAGAACCTGATTAAGACGTGTGGAGTTAATGGAAATCAATTCCACCCAAAAGGAGAGAATGTGTGTGTAAACAGAATTCAGACAGCATGTGCATTCCAGTCGATAAGATCAAGTAAACTTGCACTCTCTTTCCTGCACTTTTGTGCTCACTCTGTCTTTTACCTCTGTTTATTTCCTTTTCGTTCTCTATTCTCTTACTCTTTTTTCTATCTCCCTCTTATCTTTGACTTTTATTCACTTTCTCTTGCCATTTGCAGGTTCAGACTGAGAGGTGGGAATTGTCACATCTTGGGGCAACCTTTTCAAATGTCTTCCTAATAGGGTGGTTCACCTTAAAATTAAAATTCTGTCATCATTTACTCACCCTTATGTTGTTACAAACCTGTATGGCTTTCTTTGGAACACAAAAGATCATCCTTTCAGTGGATGGACCAAAATAAAATTCATACAGGTTTGGAATGACATGAGAGGAGAGTGAATGTTGATTTTTAAGTGAACTGTCCCTTTAACACGCTACTGTATTGGAAATTAAAAGGTTTAGGAACACATTACAGATAATTTTGTTACATTTGTTGGGATATTGTTGGCTGGACTGGAAGTTGAAGCTGTAGCTTGTGTCCTTGAATTTTTAACTGAACCAGAAGAATGAATTTGATACATGGGAATAAACCATTTTGGTGATGTCATGCTTCATGTACGTAAATAGGCCTTGGAGAAGGTGTGTTGACACTTTCTTTCACTAGCATCATACAGAGAAAAGATTATAATCATTAACATCTTGGTGACATCTGCTCTCTCTGGCATAAGCTGGCTTTCACGAGTCCCTATTCTGGGCTCCTAGCAAAGTTGCAATCTGTTATTTTTGGCTTCTTCTAGAAACCAATTTCATTTGGGGCCTTAGGGCGTATTCTTTTTTTTTTTCCAAAGAAAGTGGTGGGGAAGTTATTGGTGTGTCTAGCAAATAAGGGGTAACATTGCATCTCATTCACATAGATGTGTTTTTAAAATATTCTTATTATTTTTGTTCTGAGGTCACTCCAGGACTTGCTTCAGATGGCACACACATGGTTGATTGCACACAAACTTGGCAAGGCCAGACTTGGTGCTGTGGGTTAGGTCTTTGGTTCAAGAAGTCATGTTTACAAGATCCCGGGATGATTCAATGAGTGATTCTAAGGGAAAAACTTGCCATTTCATTAGATTTGCTAGAGCAAGGTTAATTGAACTGGTTGGTTCATGGCAAAAATCTTAGAAAGATATTCTGAGTTATTTGGTTGCAAGTAAATGAGAAATCCTTGAGGACACCCACCTGTATATTCTTCTTTGTTCCTCAAGTGCAATGTCCTCCAAAAGTTTGGAAACCCTCTAGGCAAAGTGGGGTTTTGAAACATAAATCAGCATAAATCCTCATTGCTTTGCATTGCTTGTGATAAGAAACAAGCCAAACTACAAAGAACTGAATTCATATATTTTTTATTTAATAAAATATTCCAGAAATTATATGCACTTACTGACCACTTTATTAGTTAAACCTTGCTAGTACCAGGTTGGACCACTTTTGCCTTCAGAACTGCTTTAATTCTTCATGGTGTAGTTTCAACAAAGTGCTGGAAACTTTGCTGAGAGATTTTGGTCAATATTGACATGATAGCAAACCTGTATGACCTAACTGAGCACCTTTAGGATGTGGTGGAATGGGAAATTTGCATCATGGATGTTGTGAATCTCCCATTCCACCACATCATAAAGAGGCTCTATTGGAATGAGATTTATTGAATGTATTCTGAACTCATTTTCATGTCCAAGAAACCAGTTTGAGATGATTTGAGCTTTGTGACATCGTGCGTTATCCTGCTGAAAGTAGCCATCATAAGATCGGTACACTGTGGACTTAAAGAGATGGACATGGTTTTTAGTGATTTTAGTGAGCCTGTGCGAATTGTAGCCTCAGTTTCCTGTTCTTAGCTGACAGTAGTGGCACCTGGTGAGGTCTTCAGTTGCTGTAGCCCATCTTCTTTGATTTGATTTTACAAGATTTGACGTGTTGTGTGTTCAGAGATGCTCTTTTGCATACCTTGGTTGTAACGAGTGGTGATTAGAATTACTGTTGCCTTTTTATCAGCTCAAAACAGTCTGGCCATTCTCCTCTGACCTCTGGCATCAACAAGGCATTTTCAGCCACAGAATCTCAGACTGCCACTCACAGGATATTTTCTCTTTTTCAGACCATTCTCTGTAAACCCTAGAGATGGTTGTGCGTGAAAATCCTGCTAGATCAGTATTTTCTGAAATGCTCAGTTTAATATTTTATTAAACTGTCTAATTAAACTGTCTGTGTTCTAATAGGTCTTTTGTCTGCTACCCTTGTTGGCAATCAACCAATAAAGCTTGAAAAAGAGACCTGGGCCAATTTTATTCCTTTAATTAGGCAACACAGCTACCAAATAAGCATCTGACTGTGATGTGGACATATGTCCATTATTATGTAATCCAAAAGAAAATGATCGTTGGACCTCAGTGCTAAATGCAAGTTACTTTAATGGGTTGATGCATTTCCTCTAAGAAATTCTAAAAGTTTATTCTGATATTGTCCAAAGCCCTACTTGGGAGCACTATATATCTGATTTTAGATTTACCCAAGCCTAGAAGTTACATGAAAAAGTGAAAAACTGTGGTTGGGTGCTTTACAGTCTTTTCTTGTCTAAGTGGACAGTTCTTGGCCAGAATAAGCTACAAAATGGACTGGACTTGGTATGCTGATTGTTGAAAGTCTGACTACATCAGTATTTACTCAAACAACTGCATTAAGTTCTTTAGGTGGTGCTAAGTAGATGTTTGTGGAACTAAAGTAGTTTACACGCAAGCAACCGATAAAACTCTGGAATTGCTGTCAGCAGTTGAGAGTTAGAAGAGTTATGAACCTTCTAAAACAACAAATGACATCGCAGGATTACTGTGGTGAGACATGGGTATTGTATAAATCACCATTAACAAAAAGGTAATGTGAGCTTCAATAGAGGATTTTGCATGCTGCAGTTGCTTTTAATGCATTTGTTTCACTCATTAATCTCAATGTACACAATGCATGAGAAAAAGCATGGCCACAGGTGGTGTTGCTGTTTAAAGGGTTGGTTTAAAGCCAGAACTCTGACTGGTTTCTTCAAAGCCATGATAGTGAGAGCTTGTTATGCCAAAGGTGTTATTTTCACAGAAACGGAAAATGGAAAGGAAATTCATGATTTCTCCTGTGTTAAGAGTAAAGCTGTATCAAGAGTTACAGTGTATAGTGTTTTGTTCGAACTGAATCATCATATTTGTTGGTTGTATTGGGTTATATTTTCAGCAGCAATATTGTACATATGAGATAAATGAACAATGAACTGATTCACAACAGTTAATTCGATTTTAGTTAGTTATTCCCACTACACTGGTTATCACTTTCTCCTATTGTGTGTGTTTGTGTGAGAAAATGTCATAGATTTTTTTTTTTTTTAGACTAATGGCGGAAGTTTCTTAATAGCTGCATTCTCCTGTTGGTGAGAAAAGCAGTCTGAAAACAGTCTGAGGTTCAGCTTCGATCCATAAACAGTCTCAGAATCAAAATTCTCTCCTGTAAGATTTGCACTACACCGATCAATCAATCTTAAGAAGTCCCAGTAATGAAGCGTTATTGTCACAATAGGCGCTGGATTCAATATCGTCCACAGAGATCTGACGCTAGCATGCTAACTGCCATCGATAGCTTAATTACACGCATTAGCTCTTTCTCTCACACCCACCGAAGTGTGCATTAGCCTCTTTTTATTCTTGCCAAGAAAGTGATTCATCAATAAACGCTCGCACAGACTTGGACGCACTCACGGTAGCTGAAGATAGACCCTGGAGTGAGGACAGGAACAGAATACACTGTTGTTAAATTTCCTGAATAAGTGGGCACTTCCTGCGGATTTGGCCATGGGCTTTTTTCATCCTGAAAGAAAGAGCAAAAACGACTTCCTAGAAAACTGCTGTTGTAATATTTCTCTAACTTTGCCAGTAGCAACCATATTTTAGAGGAAAAATACAAAGGAGCGATTTGGTGAAAAAAAATTCTTCCTAGATCAACAATAACATTTATTCATGTTAGGAACACAGGTTTACATTTAAACCTCAACTCTCCAATGAAATTGTTCCATCAAACTATCACGATCAGATCAGATTCAAGTTCTTTCTTTAATAATTCAATATGACTTAATCATGTAGGTTATATCTACTGTGTGCCACAAAATGAACATGTTGGTGTATTCAGATTTGCTACTTTTTGTACTCTTCCAAAGCTACTACTCTTTGCATTGTAAAAAAAAAAAAAGTACAAAAACACTACTTTGCAGTGGTACCTAAACATGGATTATGACAATGCCTAAATTAAACTGTCAGTGATGATTCGCCAAGTGCTTGTTGTTGTTGTCACTGTAGACTAGGCTTAAACTGCGTCCTGGGAAACAACTCTTCACATGAGCAGAAACGAGTAGAAATGTCTTCTGTTACTGCCTTCTCATGCTCCTTATTGATCCAGCTAATTGAATTGAACTGCAGGTTGTCATGGGACAGCAGTTCTCTCTGTTAATTGGCCTTGTGCCTTCCAGGCCATCATCTGTGGCCATTAAACATCAACAAGTAGTACAGAACTCACTGAAAGTTGTTTTTAAAAAGACATTGGTGCACTTAAATCTTTGCATCAAGACCAAGAGGTTTTGCATTAATATTGTACATTTACAATATTAAAGCAAATGAATAAGCTTTTAAACTTGAAATATAAGTTTCAAAACCATGGTACACTGACTTTTAATAATGGCTTCTGTTTCTTTGCCATTCTCCCCTCAAATATCTGTCCTGGGAATATGCACTGTATGTTTGGTGAGTGGGTACAGGGCAGATTGTTTTATGGTAGCAACAAATGAACAAAATGCACATGTACAGCTACACTGTAATTTAATATATATAATCTGCATCTATGGTTCCATGAAGAACCTTTAACATTCATGGAACTTTTCCATTGAACAACACATTATTTATTGTAAAAAAAAACAAACAAAAAAAACAGTACTGACCTAGTGACAAGTTGTACCTCTAAAGGTACAATTTTTGCATTTTGTTTTCTAATAGAGTACTTAAATGTTTATTGTACTTAAGTGACAATATGCCTATAAAATTGAGCATTGAAATATATAAATATTTACCATGAGCAGCATCAGCCCAACATTATACGAAATTGTACTGACATAGACTGAATGGGAAATTTGAATTTTAAATGCACAACAGCAGCAGAACATCCACAGCAGAAGTGTTATTTGTCATCCTAACATGTAAAACAAACACTTGTGTGTGGTGGTAGCCATATTTGTCATATTTTCAAGTGATATGCAAAATATTGTAGAAATTGATTGGATGCCTATGTTGACAGCAAAAAATGTGAGAAATGTTTTTTTCCCCTCCCTTTTAAAGGCGAATAAGCCTATTTATGACATTTTTCATGACTTGTATTAGTTGTATTTTAGCTTTCAGTTTTTTTCACCCCTGACGTCCGAGACCGTTTTTAGAACAGCCCTGTGACTTGGGTTCGGACCAAGCAATTGAACCAAGTGTCAAAACAGCCTAAAGCTTGAAAAGTTTCGTTCATCAGCATTTATTTTTTTCTCACAGCTTCATTCTAATACTCCATCTACACCACAAGTGAGCAATATGGCAACACTAGAAATACTCCCATTATCAACTAAACTTTTTGCACGTCAAGTGTGCAAAGTCTGTTGACATTTAATGTTACACCTTAACAGTGTCAGTGAGAGGAGCATCTGTAAAGATGTTTGAACAGTTAAGAGCTGTTAGTCACTTGTGTGCATTTACTAAGGCTGCAGCTTTTGCTGCAAAGTATGATTAAAGACACCAGGCAGAGTATTCCTGACTAACATTCAGACAGCCATGTTAAGACACAGGGATTCTATTAAACAGACTACTGATGCACAACCTCTGCTGACTTCACTTCTTTACACATGGGGATACACACACACACATACTGAGCTTCATTGGCATGACAAATAGTGGTACATTTGTATTGCCAAAGCTTTACCGGATCAGAGTACCAGCTTTAAAATGTAAGCCATGGGATTGACTGGAGGGGTTGCCATTCGATGTGATTAGGTTATTGCACAGTTTAGCACAAAGTTGATTACTAATTTGCAGGGAAAATGTAGAGGTAATGGAAATTGGTATATTCTGTGGAACTGAATTTCAGGTAATGTGATTTTTTTTTTCCTTTTCTTATATACAGTGGTGGACAAGATCATTAGAACACTAGTATTTTCACCAGCTAAAACAGGGTTTTAAGTCAGTTATTATCTTTTTTTGTAGTGTCAGTAGGCAATATCAGTTTACATTTTCAAACATTTATTTTGCCATTAATTGTAATAATCCAGTGAGATTTTTTGTTTGCACAAAGAGTCTGACAACAGCCATTGCTCCACACAAAGATCTGATCTCATCATCATCCAGTCTGTCTGGAATGACATGAAAAACAGAACAAACTGAGACAGAATAAATCCAGAAGAACTGTGGTAACATCTCAAAGATGCTTCAAGAGACTTACCTGCAAAGCTACCTGAAAAATTACGTGCAAGTGCACCTAGGGCAAAAGCTGCTTAAACGCAAAGGATGGTCACACCAAATGTTGATTTAATTTAGCTAATAGAAGTTGAGTGATAAAGAATCTACAAGAATCTATTTATGACATTATTTTTGACAGCATCCTCATTTTACAGCATTTTTACGCAAGTGCCTAAAACTTTTAACAGTACTGTAGCTTTGCAGGTAGGTTCCTTGAAGTATCTTGGAGATGTTGCCAGTTTTATATATATATAACTTACAACATATAAAAATACATAAGTGATTCAGCACGTGCATGCATGCAAGAATAAATGTTTCATAATGAACTAATATGAACTTCTCCCAGGTTCCTAGTCTCATAACAAGTGCATATCAGTTAAATACAATCATATTGCATCATAAATAAGTTTCATTTTGGCCAAAAATGTCACAGCAATTATAGAGCAGGCCTTTTTTTGAAGATTTTCCTACACTAGTTCCATAATTCATCACCCAAGGATGCTGTGTTTTCCAATTTCTACAGAATTAATAGATTAATTAATGATGGAATATGTAAATAATTCATCAAACAGGTAAACAAATAAACACTAATAGTGATAAAGAATCTACAAGAATCTATTTATGACATTATTTTTGACAGCATCCTCATTTTACAGCATTTTTACGCAAGTGCCTAAAACTTTTAACAGTACTGTAGCTTTGCAGGTAGGTTCCTTGAAGTATCTTGGAGATGTTGCCAGTTTTATATATATATAACTTACAACATATAAAAATACATAAGTGATTCAGCACGTGCATGCATGCAAGAATAAATGTTTCATAATGAACTAATATGAACTTCTCCCAGGTTCCTAGTCTCATAACAAGTGCATATCAGTTAAATACAATCATATTGCATCATAAATAAGTTTCATTTTGGCCAAAAATGTCACAGCAATTATAGAGCAGGCCTTTTTTTGAAGATTTTCCTACACTAGTTCCATAATTCATCACCCAAGGATGCTGTGTTTTCCAATTTCTACAGAATTAATAGATTAATTAATGATGGAATATGTAAATAATTCATCAAACAGGTAAACAAATAAACACTAATAAAAATGTGAAAAGCTTCAGGCTGGATTTAAATTAGGAGGAGGTGGTTAGTTTACATGGGTTAGGCTTCGAGAAGTTTGTTTGTGCATTTGTGTGCAAATGAGCAAGTGTGACCTTAAAGGTGAAGTATGTCATTTTGATGAGTGAAAACATTCTATTCAAGTTTTATGATGTTTGCAGAAACAAAGTAAAACATTGGTAGGCTAACTCTGTGGTGCTATCAGCACATTGGTCTGTTTGTCTGGCCTGACCAACCCAATCTCATGGGAAAATTTGACACATTTACAAGGTGGTCATTTCATATCACTTTGTACAATGTAAAACATAAGAAAACATTTGATTTTGAGTAAAAAAGTAAGCATGAAGGTCCACCCCTAAACATAACCATCACTGGGGTGTAAGATACAAATGAGACATTTATATTTAAAAAGTCATTCCATAGAGTTACTGCCCATGATGTGTGGTCATTTATAAGTCATCCAGACAAACACAGTGAGGTGGTTGTCAGTTATTCTAATGTAGTTTTGAGAATGTGTGTTCTGCTCGTCCACATTCTCTAGTGGCCTAGGAAAGCATGTGGTTTATTTTCAGAATTGCTGTATATTTCATGATCTTCTGTAATTTATTATCGGTCTATAGAGTGTGTGTGTTATTTTCGTCAGGAAGCTCCTGGTCTCATGAGATTGTTTTGTTTCATATGCTGCATCAGTGTCAGGGAAGCTTCTTTGAGATTGCTTTCCAAGTTACAAGCTAGTCATGATTTAAAGTAGTTAAACTACTTTTTGGGTTCTATGAAAAAGCTCTTCTAACAAAATATCAATTAAACTATTTGAAGGGGCTATGTCAAATGATATAATTTATTATTACAGTTAGAACAGTCTTTACTGTATCTGGCTAAGAATGAGGATCTCAGAGTATTAGAATAGCAGCATCAAGTTTAACAGCATTAAACTTGAACTAATATACTTTGTAGCAGAGGTTTTGATTCATCCCATTTGAATTGATTCCTTTCATCAAAAAGACAATAAATACAACTAATACAACTAGAAACACCTTATTTTATTACATAAAAAACAACCCAGGCTCATTGGAAATACGTGCCTCTAAATACAATTCTGCAGCACCGTTATTACGTACCTTACTGCAAGTTTCGCGGCAGTTTCAAAGTGAAACATCCAGTGAGTGGCGCTAAACGCGGGTTCAATATGTGACCCTGGCACGTATTTGTTACGTTGATATAGGCACGTATTGATGTGTTTGTATTACATTGCTTCAGGTACGTATTGTGTTCATAATTCAAATATTCGAGGAGTGTCGCTAAAAATTAATGCTCTGTCGTGTTGGAAATATCCACTGCACCAAGCCCAACCCTAAACCTACCCGATAGTGTTAACAAATACAAAAGTGATATAAAAATGCATTTGTTGATGCAGCTGTGGTATTTTAAAACCACTTAAGCTCGGGGCGTTTTTTGGTATTTTCGCCTAAATTTAACATACTCAAATTCAAATGTTTACCCTGCACACATACAATTATGGGCTGATACCATATAAGGAAGGCTATGTAAGTGAAGCATAACCATTTTTAACGTCATTTTAACTGGTTTAACTTCCTTATGTGGATTTGAGCTGTTTTGTTGAACCATAGTTTCACGGGGTTCGAAGCTCTTCATCACTTCTGTACAACGCCGTATCGCGTGAGCTACTGAGCAAACCTACTGTGTAAGAACTCAGGCATATGAAGCTAGATATGTGACGTCAACTTTCAAATGCATCAGTTTTCAAATCTAGCAAAATATAAATTAAAGGGGTCATATGATGCAATTTCAAGTTTTCCTTTCTCTTTGGAGTGCATAGATAAGATCCCTAAAGTTGCAAAGACTAAAGTCTCAAACCCAAAGAGATATTCTTTATAAAAGTTAAGACTCATCCACGCCCTCCTAAAACGCCTTGTTTAAACACACCCACACATGTCTACGTCACTGTGTGGGAAGATTTGCATAATGCCGTCCAAATG
>NW_015542382.1:510385-513610 GCF_001515605.1 Sinocyclocheilus anshuiensis
CCTGTAAGTACGTTTTTTATATTTAAAGAATTTGCCACTGACGATTCAAACGCGAGTTTTGAGCAGTGTAGAGTAGCGCTTATTTGTCATTTCTCCGATCACAAATGCAGACATGGTTTTATGTTTACGCGGCGCGATATGCAACACAACGCGTAAAAAGACAGTATAAGTTATTATAATCAGTAATTATATCCCCACTGGATGCAACAAATGCCTAGTTTGTAATGGGTTTTATTGGTTTGTCACGTCGCGCCGGGACACGGCATCACAGTATGGTAAGGGGCGTAACATTTGCGTCACACACTTGAGGCATTCGGCCAATCACAACGCACTGGATAGCTGGCCAATCAGCATACACCTTGCTTTTCAGACCGATGAGCTTTGTAAAAATCGACGCGTTTCAGAAAGGTGGGGCATAGAGGAGCAACAATAATGTACAGTATGTGGAAAATAATGTGTTTTTTGAACCTTAAACCGCATAAACATATTGCATTACACCAAATACACCAAATAATGTTCTTTTTAGCAATGTCATATGACCCCTTTAAACTATTTAAGGGGCTATATCAAATTATACACAACATAATATTCCTCAATATGAAAATTAGGCTTTATTAATCGAAACTGTGGACCTGCAAATCATACTTTGTTTGAAAATGAATAAAAGTTGTAGTTGTTTTACTGCTTCTAGTGTTCAACTGGAAGCTGCAGCGATTATAAGTAAGTTTTTTGAGATCCGCAGAAATGTCGGTAGAGGCACATATTTCTAATGAGCCTAGGTTGATAAAAACAGCAAAATGTAACTTTTTTTGCTACAAAAGACATGAAAAGATATAATTGCACACAGACAGTTCTGCACAAGCAATTAAATAATTTAATGAATCAAACTGGTGATGATTGATGTGGTTTGGAATTGGTAAAATGTGATTGGAAAAAAATATGATCAGAATATCAACGTGCCTAATAATTATGCACGCACTGTAGTAATGTGGTGCTACAACCGCAATTGTTGGAAAATGTAGTTTGTTACTAAAAACACATGGACTCAAACAAGTAGAGCATGGTGCTAGCAACACCCTACATTATGAGTTTGATTCCCAGGAAATGGATGAATTGATAAAACATATATCTTGATTCCAATGTAAGTTGCTTTGAATAAAAGACACAGACAAATGTGTACTGTAATACTCCACTGAATTCTGTTCACCAGTTCATTTGTTTCCATGTGAGTTAACTGTAAACCCTTCTAATACTCAATATTTTATGTTAATCACACATACATAAACATCCTCAAGTGCGATTACACAAAAACGCAGATTTAGTCTTAGGCTACATAATTATCCTCTGCACTGTGTTTATTTTCTATAAGCCGATGTGTACTGTTATTAAAAGGTCTGTTGCACCTGCAAACACTGCAGGCTCTTACTCATCACTCTCTGATCAATTAAGCTGGATTATTCATCACTTTACAGTTTGGTGCTTAAACTGTATTAGGGGACGTGTATGCAAGAGAGGGATATAGGGAGGGACTGACACTATAGCCTACCATATTTCTATCAGGTAAGGTTTTAGTGTTTAAAGGCCAGATGTCGTTTGAAGTGATAAGCAAGCATTTGAGATATTCTCCTGGCCCATATTGATGCGTGTGGGCTACAAAAATGTAACACAGCTGCCCATAATAATCGGTTTTATTTTTCATTCTTCCTCCTTACACGATTACCATCTGCACAGTCTATTGCATTTAAGCTGCTGTTGTGTTGTGTCAAGAACACAAGCTTCATAAGTGAAAAATAACCACTTTTATTGCTGTTTATCTGATTAAACATACAGTAAAATCAGTAATATTATTAACATTTTCTATAGAAGTTCATTCTACCATGGAATAAAAAAATAAGGGTAATTGTGACCTTTTATCTCAGAATTCAGACATTTTTTCTCACAATTCTGAGCTTAGATCTTGCAATTCTTATAATTGTATTTCCTCCCTGAAATAAAAATAAATAAATAAATGTAAATATGACTCTTTTATGTCACAATTATGAATTTTTCTCTCGCAGTTTAATGTGTTCTTGCTGAATAAAAGTATTAATGTATTTAAATAAATGAAAGCATAATGGTTACAAAAATAAAAAAAAGCTCTCACAATCTGAGTGAAAATTTAATGTTTGAGGCTACTAAGATATAAACTGTAATTTGCAGTCCTATAAAAATATGAAATTTTAATTTAAAATATTAAGTTTTATCACATCTCTTCTGAAACAATTAAATAGTTTAGAAGCAAACAAACATGTAGGTTGATATTCATTGAAAAACTTCACAAGCAAATTAATCACATAAACTGATCCTTCTTTAGAGTAATTTCTTTTCAACTAATTGGTTGGCCTGTTTCACCAAACCAGATTAAATGATTTTGTTAATGTATATGATTTGGTTCTTCAGTTATTTTTCACCCTTTCTTTCTCTGCAGCTACTGTAAGAGTCAGACAGGTTAAATGTCAACCAGATTGAAAGATTTAAACTTTTTTTTTGAGAAATTGAAAAATGCAAACCATAGTTTTGCATATCTGTTGTTTTTATGTTAGTATTTCTCACACATCATACTGAGTACATACACACATACAGATGTGGCCATTAAGAATGCACATTTTTTCACGCGGCGGCATGCAATTCCTCACACATGATCACAGAGCTCCCTTCAGGCAATTTTTCAGATTTTTTTAAACATTGTTGTGCTTCACAAAATATCCACCAGGTGGCACAAGGAACAACATTCTGCAGTTCCCTTTCATGGGAACTTCGAACTGCGTCCTCTAGGGGTCGCTATGGGGAACGCCTCATCGTGACCCGTGTCTGAAGCATACATTGAAAAAACACCAACTCGTTGGCCGGCGACAGCCATGACGTCACTACCGTTGCGACTATAGTATAAATAGGCACCGGGAGCATACATCATTCTCTTCTTCGTCTTCATTGACTGTTTTGTTTGAAGCGTGCATTTCTGTGGTAAGAGCGATCTCTATTTATCTCATTATGGCGAGCACTAGCAAAGCATTTAAGGATGTGTGCATCTGTGTTGACGTTGTTTAACATCTGATGACACACACGATCTATGCGTTGTTTGTTTGGGCAAAGAGCACGCACGCGATGTCTCCGAGGGGGCAATCGGCTTGCACTGCGAACGTTTTTTCCAAGGAAAAAAGCTCCGCTCTTGTTTGTCTCTCTTTT
>NW_015542382.1:513621-516262 GCF_001515605.1 Sinocyclocheilus anshuiensis
CCATAGCGACCCCTAGAGGACGCAGTGTCTCGTTCCCTACTCAGGGAACCATGGTTACATAAGTAACCTGAGACGTTAAACACCCAGGCAAGATCTACGATGACGTTTTAGTGCCACGTAAAAAAATAAAAATAAATAAATAAATGTAAGATTATGCGATTAAAGCCATGATATTTTGAGAATAAAATTGTAGCCATATTGAGAACAAATTTGTAGCAACATGAGATTAAAGTCATAATATTTTGAGAATAAAGTCGTACTAATTTGAGAATAAAGGCGTAGAATTATGAGATTAAAGTCGCAGTATGAGAATAAAGTCAAAAAGCAAAGTCGTAGCAATACAAGATTAAAGTCATTGTATTTTGAGAATAAAGTCTTAACAAGGCAGTATTACATAAATAACATTAATTAATGTGAAAATTCCACCACCTACAACCTACAAAAAAAAATGTCTATGGCATCCAACCTTCCATTCTTCACATGTATTTAATTAAAAACAGCGATAAAACATTCTAAATGTTGGACATGGGCTCCAACTCGTTAAATTAAGCATATATTGTTGTCTTTTCTGAGGTAAATAACTTTTTTGACTTTTCACAAGCTGTTTTATTCATAGTATAATAAATGATTGGGGAAAAAAAAACACATCTTCAAATCCATATTATTTGTAGCCCGCCAGCCACCCAGTAATCGCAATAAGCTTTGTGCTTTGTTGCTTTTAATATAACACAGCTCAGTTTTCAAATTCTGTCCGTTTTATCACAAAATACAAATTATAAATGTATTTTCCTCTTTATTACAAGTTATAGTGCTATATAAACGTGAAGGAACATCAGAAGACAAAAAAAAAACCTCTATAATTTAATGAAACAAAGATTGCAAATAAAAAGTCTTCTTAAAACTGTTTAATTACAAAAATAAATACATTTATTTCAAAACTCTGTGCAGTTCGAGTAAATCTTTGATTTTCTTAGTTCATCACACCCCCACAAATCTGCTCTCCATTCTGCTGACATTGTTTTTTGAAAAGTTTTGAATTCAAGTGGAGCTGTATTCCATTGGACAGTATATAGGTGCAAGAATAAAAGACCTGATGCAATGTTTTGTCACTTTTCAACTCGCAAGCAATGGTTTAAAGGTGCAAACAATGACAGCAGAACAGAGAGTAAATTTGTGCACTAACTGCACTAAGAAAATCAAATTTTTACTTGCACTGCAAAGGGTTGTGAAATCAATTAAGCCTACTTAATTTTTCTAATTAAAACAGCTTTAAGAAGTTTTTATATTTGCAATCTTTTATTTATTTATTTTTTAGTTACAATATAATTATCTTTGCTCTCACCCACTGTTTGTTTGATTTGTTTGGCCACATCTGTACTTAAACATTCATAAAAGCTGCATGTTCGTTTAATGCATTCTTCTACACTTCTAACTGTTTACCCATCATACACTTCTGCACGCCCACGAGCACACCCGTGGAAACAGAGAAGGGTTACTTGCTGATGCACTCTGACGGTCATGCCATCTCTATGGTGATTACAGGGGTCACCAGGTTAACCATCCCTGAGAGATTAATCCAGGAGGTCAAAGTCAGGATTAACCCCCTGCGGCTACACACAGAATGAAGATTACCTGTTCAATAACACCTTCTGCTCTTACTGTTTACTCCTGCTGTTAGCATTAAATACTTCCACTCATCAGCTTCAATGTCTTTAGAAAACAGCCAAAGTTTAATTACATTATTTATATTAGGGTCAATGATGTGTAAGAGTATCTACAATAAAAACAAATATCTTCTAAATACATGTTTTTTAACCTTTTTTTTCTGTGACTGTGTCTAAATTCTTAGATATTTGCTCTTTGTATTGATGTTTGTTAGGAGTATGAACTTTTCTATCGTCTTTTTCTGTTACGGCTGCCTGTTCCTGTTTTTCCTTATATGGTTTTGTTCCTATTTGGTTTAGCTCTTTAGTTAATTTGCTCGTTAGTCATTATTAGTTAACTCCCTTCACCTGTTTTCCCCTCGTCAGCTGCCTTAAAGTCTTCTTTCTGTTCAGTAGTTCGTCGGTTATTGTCTGATGTTACGACTACCTTGAGTTGTTTCCTTGCCTGAGTTTATGTGGATTATAATATTAAATACTTTTCGTTGTGGATTATCCTTTGCCTTCATTGGAGAGACTGTAACAGTAGGCGCAAATTGAAAATACGCCTAATGGAAACGCGTCAATTTCGCAAAAAAAGTTTTTACGCTCGCATGAGGTGGTTTTTCAGGCAATGCGAAAAAGTAATAATTCGCAAAACTGCAATGGAAACGGCTTTTTCGCATTTACAGGTCACATGGCGTACGTAAAAAGTCATATGATCATCCTTCAATGTACTATAACCTCCAAGAAACACTTCATAAGTGGCCGCGCTCCAGTATAAGGGGCTTTCCCTGCTATTAATGCTAAAGACAATTTACACTGCACACGTCTGCGGCGCAGTGTGGCTCTGATACGGTCACTGAAGCTGATTACGGCCACTCAATATCTGTAATGGAAACGCGCCTAATGTTGGTCATATGGTTTTGAACCTTTTTCATGAAAGGTTAAAAAATAATAACCAAAATGTCATGTGATGTAACTGTCAAGCAAAAGTATCA
>NW_015542382.1:516306-529430 GCF_001515605.1 Sinocyclocheilus anshuiensis
ATGAGTGCCATTGCATTGCAAAATATCAAAACAAGTGGCATTTTTTTGAACACTTTCTTCCTGTCGCTCAAACAGTACACCATGGCTCTAACGCCAAGGTCATGGATTTGATTCCAAGGGAATGCATGAATTGGAAAAAATGTATATCTTGAATGCAGTGTAAGTCACTTTGGATAAAAGCATCTGTCAAATGCACAAATATAAATCTGACATAAGCACAATTTTCATGATGCCACATTTATGTGCAACTTACTGCGTGTCCAAATACATTTTGGTGCCACTTTACATGTATAGGAGGTTGCAAATACCTGGACAGTCTGTATTTCTACTCTTAAAGCAGCTGTTTTCTTCCATTACGTTGCTACTTTTTCATTTCTTGCCTCTTATACCCTTTCTAACCTGTTTTTCAGACACACACACACACACAACACACATACACAACACAAAGCAAAAATGTTGCAGCCATAAAACTAGGGGTGCACAAAAAATATGTATTAAGTTAGTGGCACCAAATCAATCTGTTCAGTCACATGCACAAGTGTACACTCATGTAACCACACATCAGTACACTTTCCTGCATGGCGAGTTGGCTGTCTGTGCATCTCAGCAAAGTGTTAGAAATGGTACCTGGCAAATAAGAATTAGGATTTTCGAGAGACGCAGGAAAAGGAGTGAAGAAATGTTCAAGAGATAAGAATGTGAAGTGGATTTATCATCAGAGATGCATGAATTGCATGAGAAAAAAAATGAGAGAATGCGCAAGAACAAGAGTGTGAGCTTGTAGGAAATAAGAGAGATGGCACAAATAAAACAAAAGATAGAGGAAAACCCAAGGACATGAAATGAAAAGCAAATAAATGCGGTCTCCAGTTTGTGGTAACTGTGCCGTGTGTTTCTGACCGTGTAGATGTGCTTGCTAGTGTGTATAAAGAATGTCAGTCGCCGCTCTTTCAGGCTGATTAATGCACTCACACACACTGCAGGTAAATGATGGACTCGAATGCTCCACCTTGCCCCCCCCAAACCTTATGAACACACATTCGCACACACTCTCCATCTAAATGATGGAATGAAATGCTCCACCTTGCACTGTCACACATCACAGAGCCCTGCAAATTACCTGACTCCCAAACTCAGAAAGACAGACGGAGGGAAAGTGAGACAAAGAAAAGGAAGCCGATGGGCTGGGTCACTGTGTTAATAGCAAAATAATTCCTTCTGCTTAGTGACTGTAGTCAGATAATATGTCTATCATTAATATTAAGATAAGAGAAATGAGGCCATTTACATGTCCAATGTAAGAACTGAGCACAAGTGATGATGTCATTGAGTCTTTACAATATCCTTTGATTTTGGTGTTTATGGATTAAAGCTCAAAAGTGTAAAAATACATTTCCTATTCCACTGTCTTATCTGTACTGATACTGTGTTATGTGTGAATGTTTGAAATTAACTCAGACCATTTCAGGTGCATACAATGTTATGGTATGGTTTCTGACCCAGGTTCACTTTTGCACAATCCCAGCTGAAATTGAGTAAACTATATAGTTTGTTCTGGTATTCTTTTTCTTTCTAGTATTTTGGAAAGAATGACAGGACAAATAGAACAATCATTTTAGAAGGGTCCTAAACTGGCTTCCAAAAAACAGTACTGTGAATGTAAAGTAGCCTATACGAAGTTCAATTTTGGTTTAGTTCATCTACAGAAAAAAAAAAGCACACAGAGATTAAATTTAATACTTAACTGTTTGTTTAAATTAAATTATAAATACATGTGAGTTATTTTATATACACTACCATTTAAAAGTTTGGGGTTATCTATTTATGAAAGAAATTAATAAAAGTTATTAATGCTTAGCAAGGATGCAATAAATTGTTCAACAATCACATTAAGGACTTTTGCATTGCTAAAAAAAATCTGTTTCAAATAAATTTGGTTATTTCGAATTGTCTTTTCATAAAAAAAATACTATGAATGAATGAATGAATGAAAATATCACAGATACTTCACATAGATCACAGCAAACAAACAAAAAAGTGGTACAACTTTTTTTTGTTTCTTGAGCACCAATCAGCATAGTAGAATGATTTCCAAAGACTGCTGAAAATTCAGCTTTGTGACCATGTCTATCAGCTGATGTCCTGTAAGGTGGGGTTAAATAATATCAGACAGGGGGCATGGATGGAGGAATGGTTTGTTGTGTTTGGAAACCTGTTTGAAAATAATAATTATGCATGTTCAGTGTCAGTGCCACAGAAATCGCAAAGTCAACTGTAAATGGTGAACTCAACCAATGCAAAAGTAAGAAATGCAGAAAAATATGAATAGAGAGGTTTACCAAGCAGCAACAAAAACATTTCAACTGAAGTGTAGAACTGCAAGATATGCGTACACAGATGAAGAATGCATTTCCTGTAATCTAGTCTAATTGCTATAAAAATATACAGACTCTTCCCTGTTTGCTAATTATACTGTTGGGATTTCATACTGAAATGCTGACAACAGGTATAAAATGATGGTAATAATATAACAAAGGAAAACGAAACAAACAAAATGTTCTCGCTTTTGACCCGTTTGGACCTAGCCCACTAATTTGAATGCAGTCTAGAAAATAGCTAATCCTGATGGTGGGCATGTCTGACTGTCTTTTAGTAGAATAATTTCAGGCCTATGTCATATTTATTTATGTATGTATGTATGTGTGTGTATGTGTGTATGCATGTATGTGATGGCAAAGCAGAATTTTCAGCAGCCATTAATACAGTTGTCAGTGTCATTTGTTCCTTCAGAAATCAGATATGTTTCAGATTTGCAAATAACATTTCTTTGTAAGTAACATTTATTATTATTATTAATGTTGAATAGAATAGAAAGATAAATAAAAAATGGATAGAAAGGTCTAGAAAGCAGCACTGGAATATAACTATTTTGCAGCATTACTGTCTTTACTGTCACTTTGATCAATTGAATGCATCCTCGCTGAAAAAAGTATTAATTAATAAAAAAAACTTAAAAAAAAACTGCCCCCAACCTTTGAATGGTAAAGCTCATATTCTTATCCTGTCTGTCTTTATCTTACACACAATGTTGAAATTATTTTCCTAGCAGTCTTAAACCAGATAGTCATGCCATTTTATTCATTTTGCAGTAATTCAAAATTCCCCACTGAATTATCCAGATTTGTGCATCATACCAGGTGTTGGGCATACAGACAACACAGATGCCATTGTCATTTTGCCAAGTAGGACATCTTTTGTTGATCCTAGAACAACATTCTTATCAAACCAGCATAGTCCCAATTCTTAACCTGAATGAACCCTAACCATTAACTAAGCCAAAAATGATTGTTTGATAGGATCAGTGGGAGTAACTGTAATCCTAAAATCCAGTTGATTAATTGGAATCTTGCTCCAGGCTAAAATTATTATACTGTAGATGTGTTTAAGAGTGTCTGTGCCATAACTGTTAATGCATCATCATTCACTTTTATATTAATAAAGAGAGGTGCTATATATAAAGTTTTGCTAAACAAAAACTTCATAAATGCATTCAGGAGTCATCAACGCTTTCTTGATTACAAAACTGATTAAAATTCATCGTCATATATTCACGAATGACAAGCGTAGGAAGAGGAGTGCACTGCATAAATAAGTAACAGCTTTTAATTAGACTCTGTATCCATAAAGCAAACAAAATGTGATGGTAAAAAAAATAAAATAAATCTCTTGAGGCAGCCAATCAGAGCTGCTTTGTTTAAGATACTGTGTTTGATATGATGCTCATATTCTGGGTAGTATGTCTGCAGAGCTACATAGTAGCTCCGACATAGTTTTGCGTCGGGCCCCCAGAAGTCTAGGATCGGCACTGTATGTCTTCCATTAAAATGGCTCTTGTCTCATGACAGTGGTGGTCATAAAACTGCCACAAAAGCCATTTCATTTGACAGAGAGCCAAACTATAATAGTGCAATCCTTGTGCTCTGATTTTACTCTGTACCTAACATTTTATATTCTTTTTCTGTTTTAGCTTAACAAAAAGGTATATTGGACACACCATGGAATACGCATATGGTAAGAGTATAGTACCATGCTACTGTTTGTAAACATTTTAATTGTAGAGCGAGCTGTACATACACTCTTGAAAACAAAAGTTCTTGATTGGCATCGATGGTAAGAAGACTCTGTACCTAACCTTTTATATTCTTTTTCTGTTTTAGCTTAACAAAAAGGTATATTGGACACACACCATGGAATACGCATATGGTAAGAGTATAGTACCATGCTACTGTTTGTAAACATTTTAATTGTAGAGCGAGCTGTACATACACTCTTGAAAACAAAAGTTCTTGATTGGCATCGATGGTAAGAAGCTTTTATTGGCATTTATGGTTCCATGAAGAACATTTAACATCCATGGAACAATTCCATTGCACAAAAGGTTCTTAAAAGGTATATACTGTATATAAAAAAAAATGGGGAAAAAATGGTTCTTTTAAATACTGTTCACTGAATGATTCTTTGGGGAATCCAGAAAAAAAAAGAGATGGAAAAAAAAAACTTTCGGAATCTTTGCTTTTAAGAGTGCAGAAACTTTCCATTGCACAAAAGATTCTTTATAGTGGAAACTTTTTCAAAGGTTTTCCACAGAAAAAGGTTATTTTAAGAACTGTTCACTGAAAGATTCTTTGAGGAACCCAAACTAGTTCTTCTGTGGCATCAGTGCAAAACCCCCCTTTTGGAACCGTTATTTTTAAGAGTGTAGAACCTTTCCATTGCACAAAAGGTTCTTTGTAGTGGAAAATAATTAAAATGTTTCTCACATGAAGAAAAAAAAAAAGGTTATTTTAAGAACGGTTCGCTAATAAGTTCTTTAGGGAAGCCAACATGGTTCTTCTATGGCATCAATACAGAAACCCCCTTTTGGAGCATTTATTTTTAAAAATGTAAACAACTATGTTGGCCCCTGAGGTGTTATAATGACGCAATACTGACGTTCCTTGCTGACTCACTCTGTTTGTGATTTTCTGTGGTAACCATAGTGAATTTTTAAACGTAGGTCATGTTTACCCCTTGTTTTCTCTTGTTTTGTAGTCGGTGGACTTGCAGAGTCATGAATTGCATGTCCACACACATATTTCAGAGACTGAGCATGTGCATATTAGACAGTGTGTGTGTGTGTGTGTGATTTATTAGACACAGCACTGAGGGAGATGGACTGATTACATTTCACAGCACACTGCCTCCGCCCATCCCATCGCCGTGAAAACACGGGGGTGGCAAATCAGCCGGCTGCGAGATCATGCTCCCATCTCCTCGTCTCTCCTCCCTCGTTCTGCCTCCTATTCGTTCTTTTCCCCATCTACTCATTAACTTATTTTTCTCTCTCTCTGTTCCAAACTCTCTTCCTCAGTATCTTTCATCTCTCTGCCTCCTTCACCTGATCCTACTTTCTCTCCCAAACCCTCTCCGCTCGTCTCTGCCATCTCTCTTTAATTCTTACACCCCAAAACGACCTAACATTCACATGCCTGTCATTGTTTATGTCATTCTTCACTTCCATGTCATTCTGATTGACGTATAAATTATGCATTTTTGGGCAAACTATCCCTTTAACTAAACAATTTTTCGAAGTCTGTTGGAGTATGATTTACAAGAAAATATTTAATTTCTACTTCAAAATGTCATGTTTAATGTGTAATTATTTGGGACATTTACTAACAATATTTTAGTTAAAACCGTTTAAAAGTAAATCCTACACCATTTTTTTTCAGTGTACTTTAAATAGAGTGTAAAAGTGAGTTTATTTTGAGGTGTGTGGCCTGAAAATGTGAATATTTATGTCTACGTGATCTAATTTTACCCTTGTGAAGTTCCTCCACCTGCCACTGGGGTGTGCTGTGGGATCAGCATCCAGCAGTGTTGTACAACAGGTGCAATCCACTTCTGCACTGATGGGAGGAGTTGCCCACACATGCAGAACAACAGTCATCTTTCCTTCTTTGTCACATTCACATACAAACACACCTGTTTGTGATCCCTGCCAGCGCCACCCAGCACAACCTTCTTTTAATCAATTACTCCCGCTAATAAGCTACTCCTTCTTGTTCTTAATGGTTAACATCTGGCACCTACAGTCTCAGTTACCTAACTATGGTTTGCATTTGTGACAGCTGATGTAAAAAGTCAACGACTTTCTGTTCATTAAGTATAGGAATCCACTAAGAATGAATCACAGATACTGAGAGTGTTGTTTATTTGTTGTTTTAGCACTTGATTCACTAGATTAATTATGCAAACCAGGTAATGACTGACATATAGCCAAAAATTTGTGTTGAACACAATTTGCGCAGTGTGATTTGTCATTTTGAGGGTCGATCCTAATGCTAGGATGTGAAGGATTCTGCACGATTTGGCGCACTTTTTTGGAACTGTATATCATCACTGCAGTCCAGGCCTCTTAAAATTGCCAAAAGTGCATTTGACTACACAGATCTTGTAATAATGCTCTTCTCCATCATTTGATGAATAGCTATTGCCAAGATCACTAGAATGTGGTCACAGAAATCTCTTTTAAATAATATTCATTTATTGCTTCATAGAAAAGTGTCGTTTTTGCATTGACGAGAATGACCATGGCTTACACTGTACAATAATAATGATAATAATAATACAATTAAGTGGTATTTAGCACTGCTAATATTACCCTGGGAGGGCCAGGAGAAAAGGAATGGAGACTGTAGGCTCTTGAAGTGCTCCTGCCATTCCTGCCAGGTTGGTTCAAGATGCTCTGGTTGCATTCTAGGCATGCTTTGAAGACACAAAGAAGCAGGTGAAGTCTTTGAAAGATTGAAGAGTGCAATTTGGCAGACATCATCAAATTCTCAACCACTTTAGACTCGCCACCCGGCCCCTCATTCTAAGAGCCTAGTGCTTCAGTGTTACAGTAGTTCCCAATTCACAGTTTCATTCCCGAGAGGAGTTGTGACCACTTAGGAGGAAATGTTGCCATGTTTCTGATTGGCACAAATGCAAAATACAGTTTCAGAAATGTTTTTTTTCCCCTCATCACCTGATCACATTAAATCAACTCTAGCAGATGGGAAAAACACATCTTCGTTTTATGATGTTAAGAACCCTCCAGAAATTAGGCACTTCTGAAACATCTACAATAATAGGGCAGCATGATTTGGGGAAAAATTTTCCTGTACAATTTGTGTTTTTTTCCTGCACAATTTGGCCAAAGCAATTATCTATTTATTATTATGACTTTAAAAGTCTATGATAATAATAATAATAACAATAATACATTATTATTATTATTATTATTATTTAAATATTAAACAAACAAAATATTACTATAATATTTAACTGTAAAATAAAACAATTGAATATAATAATGAAATAAACATAATGCAATAATACAATTAATATAGTAATACAATACAGTGGTAAAGTGACAATGTTCATTTTTATTGCTGTTTTAATTTCTTCATTTTCAAACATTAACCCATCAAGCTGTGAGACACTGAAAACACTGGATCACAAGCTGCTCATGTGCAAAATAACATAGTGCCGCACTTTACTCTGAAACACATGCATATACCTGTATTTATTTAATTCAATCACAATGTCTGCAGTTTAATAATCACACTAATCCCTATTGTGATTTCGGTTTTATTTCGATTGGTCATGTAGCCTTATACTTAATGAAAATCATACAATTTAAATGTTGCATGCAAATAATTTTATGTAGTCAAATTGCACAACTACTTTTGAATAGCCATCAGCAAGGTCGAATTGCTAAAGCTAACCTGCCAAACCTTGAAATATCCCAATCCCATTGCCTCTTCTTCCCTGCATAATACTGTATCTTTTTTATCAATATCAATACAATTCCATAAAATAGCACACTTAGTTTAGGTAAAGGGATAATTACCCATCCCATTATTATTTCAAATAATGTTTAAATTCTCGCAGTCCATACAATAGATCTAAAACAACACTGGACCTTTTAACATTTGTGCATTGTTTGATCACTCGGCTATATACATCCATGACTTGTTTTTTGGATGTTATCAGATCTAGTCTCTCTCCATCGAGCTGTTCAGTATGGCTTCTTTCTAAGTCATAGGTTTGATTTTAGTAGGCATCAGGCTACAGCGAGGCAAGACGCTGAGCTTTCCAGCTTGGTTTAACTGACTATAATGTTGTAGCAAATGTATCGACTGAACGGGTACAGCACAGCTGGGCCCCACTTTACAATGGGATCGGTGAAGATCTGCACTAAGCAGGTGAAGTAGAACAGGAGACTCTTTTATATACGATTGACCTCCCGCTGTCCCTTTGCAGCCTATCAGGGTTGTACCTTGTTTTTCTTTCCTTGTGGGAGCAGTAGTTATATGCACAGTTAAACATTCATTGCACCGCATTGACTAACAAATCATAAAGCAATTCATTACCGTTTCTGATATGAGAATTAGCTGTATAATGAGTGCATTTTGCTGCGTTAAAAGGCATTTAGAAATCATTTCTGTTCCTGACAGCACTAAATGGGCCTCAGACATGTCATGAAGCAGCAGCCATTTTCTCTGCTGTCATTAGTGCGTGAGGTGAGGGCCTGTCACAGTTCAGTGTTTGTGTGTGTGAGAGTGAGTGAGCGATCCCCTGTTGTATTGATTTTCTCCAGCTGGTTTCTGATTGAGCAGACTGACTGAGACAGCGCTTGCAGTGCGCAGGCTGAGCTTCTAGCACATTCTACACAGTAGGATTCACACAGCCTGCAATGGGCACACACATACTTACCTTCCTCATCAGTCTGCTCTTCTCTTTCAGCTCATCATTCCATTTTCTAGAACATTCTACACAGCAAGACAGTGTATATGTAATGTGCTCACACACAGAGATTGCGCCTCAGAAGACAACGGAAAAAGAGAGAGACTCTTAAAGACCCATTAAATCAAAATGCAAGTTTTGCCATGTACTTTAGGTTGATTGAAGCTATTCTACCCTATGTTAGCATGTTGATAAGCTAGCAGAGCAATACAGCCAGTAAACGAACTGGAAGTCATTCAGATTTGGAAAAATTACATCACTTGCTCACCAATGGATCCTCAGCAGTGAATGGGTGCCGTCAGAATGAGAGTCCAAATAGCTGATAAAAACCTCACAATACTCCACAAGTAATCCACATGACTCCAGTCCAATTAACGTCTAGTAAAGAGAAAAGCTGTGAAAACAAATCAATCATTAGGCATTTTTACTTTAAACCATCGCTTCTGGCCAAATACTGGTCCATAATCCATAATAGCTTCCTCTAGTTTTGTGTAGATAAATTCCTACATTATTCATTCATTTAGCCCTGGTGAATAAGTGAAGGGTAACAGATGCTTCACAGCCAGTTTCGAAAATGTTCCATGCCACTGCCAATAGGGGCGTAATACAACAATCGTATGTGGATATCGCAGATGAAATGGTGACTTTATAAGCATAAATGCACACACAAACACAACATTTCTCTTGCCTCCTTCGCCATTTTTTCACTTTTTCACTGAGCTAAATACAGTGTTTTCTAATATTGAAAACACTGTGATGCTGTCTAATAATTTGACAAAACAAAGTGTCTTAGGAGGCAGTATAAATAATAAGATGCCTACCTTTTGGAAAAACCTTTGCTTCCCGATGTGTTAAAATGGCACCGTAAACAACTTACTTGGTTTTGGAACAGAGCATTACTCTTTTTCTTTCATCTCATCACTCCATCTTCCAGCAATCAACTCCGCAAGACACTCTCTCAACTATCTAATCATTCTGTTGTTCTCTGTCATTCCCTCATCACTTCATCTCACACTGACATAATTTCCCCCTCACTGCTGCCTCTCACTCATATGTTTCTGGTGAAACAGTTTACCCCATAAAGTATAAAGTATGCTTTGTGTTTAATCAAACTGGTTTACTAATTATACAAACCAAATGATGCATAAATCCTCTTTAAACTTATCTGTTGACTCCATTAAAATTTCTTTTTACTGTTTTGTGTTTACTGCTTTCTTATTGCAGTTGACATATTCAAACATGTCATGGAATGTGTCTGGTGATGCAAAGCCTGCTGGGAGTATTTTGGGAGTGATTATGTTTGCATGCACATTAATATTATGACATTAATCAGAATATGGTCAGATTTTGATTATGTAGTCATGTAAACATTTACAGAAATATGCATTTGTAGACACCGCAATACTGACTGAATTTGGTTATGGCAATCAGTTTACATGACTTTTTTGCATGTTACATACAGTTTACATGATGCTTACATAATTGGAGTATGATCAAATTCTGATTAATATCAGAATATTCTTGTTGATGGATCAGATGTGTATCAGTTTTTGTGTCTTTTTCCAAGAAAAATAAAATAATATTGCACTGAAAAAATTGGTTTAGAAACCCTTTTTACTCAGAAATTGCTATAAATTACACAATTAATTACAAAGAAACAGCAAGTAACATATTGAATTAAATATGACATTTATAAATAGAAAGACTGTAATTGTATTATCCTTAATACATATTCCTATCATCTTTGTTTTCTTTAAAAATTATTTTTTACAGTGTGGTAATTTTCTTCCTTGACAGTGTTTTTTTCTATGGAATTTTGTCTTATAATGTAGAATTGACTGTTAATTGCTCTCCTGTTTTCTTTCTTTCTTTCTTTCTTTCTTTCTTTCTTTCTTCTTTCTTTCTTTCTTTCTTTCTTTCTTTCTTTCTTTCCAGACACATAACGTTTAAAAGAGCCTTAAATGTTTTCTCCCTAAATAGAGATATAATGATGATTATGTATTTTCTTCATTCTATAAATAAAGACAAGAAAGCGGAAACGGTCGCTGTATCTACAGAGCAATTTGCAGCCGAATTCCATTCTGAACACTTCTTAATGCTCTTCTTAAATTATTCCACTGTAAGGCAGTGAGCTAATTTACTGAGATAATTACCTTCTGCATTTGCAATTAGACTTATTTTATGAGCTTTAACTTTCCCTACCTCGTTATGAATTACCTTCCTCTCAAGAGCCTCTCCTGATGTTGTCTGAATTTTGTGTGTGTGTGTGTGTACTTAACTAATAGCCTTTTATGAATTCCGTGGGTGTATTAAAATTAACTAAAAAATGTATGCGCATGCCCGGATACAACAGATTTTGTGTATGTGGGTAATGCATTTTTGAACTAGATTTTTTTATTTTCTAATGAAAATGAGTGAAAAGTGAGTCATGCTTGCCCATGCAAAACCCGTCATGAAAATGGTGGTGTGGGTGGTTGCCAGTTGCTAAGGTGTTCTGAGTTGTGTGTGTGTGTGTGTGTGTTTTCTTTATTTTTTTTATTTTTTTCATTGTTATGATGTTTTGAGTGGTTTCAAGCCATTGAAATTATAGGTGGCAATTTTTGATATAATAAAATTATGATATGACCCACTTATAAGAAATGTATATATATGTACACACACACACACACACACACACACACACACACACACACACACAGTTGTGTTTCCATGTTTTATGGGGACATTCCATAGGCGTAATGGTTTTTATACTGTACAAACTGTATGTGCTATTGCCCTACACCAACCCTACCCCTAAACCTACCCCTTACAGGAAACTTTGTGCATTTTTACTTTCTCAAAAAAACTAATTCTGTATGATTTATAAGCTTGTTTCCTCATGGGGACCTCGAAAATGTCCCCACAAGGTCAAAATCTACTAGTATTACTATCCTTGTGGGGACATTTGGTCCCCATAATGTGATAAATACCAGGCACACACACACACACACACACACACAATTTATACAAAATAATACATATTTAATAAAGTAAATAAAAAATAGGAACACAATTAAGAAGAAAACATTTGTTTTTATGTACGTACGTATGCATGTATGTTTGCTTACATTATTTACATAGTCTTCTCTGAACTTTTGCAAATAACCCAGTTTGAACCTCTGACTTAAAGAAGTAATAGTATGATTTGAGGTATCATTCACTGGTGATTTTGAGCAATTCTGATAGTGTTGCTTGCCAGAAAGCTTCACTAACTATTGATAACTCCATCATATCAGCATATAACTTCTGGCTATAGTAAATATTAACAAAGAGAAAATGAAATAAAGAGATATGCAATACTTGAAGTTTGTTTGCAATTTTTATTTGTAATGCCACAGGGACAGCATAGTCGAACGATCCATTAGACAACTCTTGAGGCATACACACACCCAGAAAAACACACACACATAGTTGAGCGACAGCACAGAGTGTCTCTCTTCTATTTTTTGCACCTGTAAATCCAAATGACACAGGTTTACTGAAACAGACACACTCCAGAAACCAGCAGCCGTGGAAGACGGAGCTTGAGTGAGCGTGTGTGGGATTTGCTCCCTCCGATGCAGAAAGTACAGCTCAGAGACACCTGTTTTTTTCTCTCCTACTTTCCAGGTTTACTCTTTCTTTTTTCTGAGAGGCCTGGGGGTTAGGTGGTCCTCCAGAGGGCACGTGTTGAATATGTACGACTCTTTCTCTGCTTTGACTGTCACTCCTCCCTTGCTCAGAATAGCATCAGGTGTCTCATCTGAGCTGAGATAAAAGAACAAGATTTATTCAAAAACAATCGCTCATATGTAAAGTGGGTAAAAGGTCAGAATTTATTAAAGCTCTGTTGCTGTCACTGTATGACAGCTGCCATCTCCAACTTCTGGCTGTTTAATCCAGTGAATTTTGATGATGAAAGGGTTAACCAGAGCTGTAATTGGATGCCCAAGATGTCACATAAACTCACTTTTTGGAAATAAAACATTATGTTGATATGCCAACAGAAAGAAAGCAACCAATACAACACACACACATAGTGTTGTTGTTTTTTTCTCTTTTAACTGGTTTTCCCTTTTTTAAACCAGTAAATAATAAAAAATAAAAGTAAGTCACAACAACAAGAACAACAATAATAATAATAATAATAATAATAATAATAATAATTTTTAGCAGATTAGTGAGGTTGACGTGCAAAGATTTTCAAATTGAGGTTTTAATAATGATAATAATACTATTAATAATATATTTTTATAATTTAATGTGTGTGTATA
>NW_015542382.1:529821-541259 GCF_001515605.1 Sinocyclocheilus anshuiensis
ATTGGTATTCAAAGTTATATTTATATGTAATTATCTTTACTGTATATAGTATTCATCTTTCTTAGAAATCATTAGATTGATCATTAATTACATTAATTACTTTAGTCTATTTACGGCCCTCGTTTGTAACAGCAAGACATAAAAATCAAATCTGCATATTGCTCTGTCTTATAATAAAACATATAAAGACAGAATATAACATGTCTTTATAATATCACTATTACATTTGTTTTTTTCTCACACAGTATAAATTATTGATAAATATATACCGTAGCTGCATTTATATGATCCCTCACAAAGAGATTGTCATATTTGGGGGTCTTTGCTATTAAAAAGTTTGAAAACCCCTGGATTAGTTTCTACTTCTACTTCTTTTTTATATTTTGGGGGATTTTAATTAGTGTGTTGACAGCATGTTGTGTTTTAGCTGTTAGTTTGCACAGAAAAGCTGTAAAAAGCTGTATTTTTACATTGGTGTGTGTCAAGGTAAAAAATAGTCCAAGACCCTGCATTCTGTTCCAATCTATCTGTTTTTGAATGCCAGATCTGACCGATTAATTGTTTGACAGTCATTTGGCAACCTAACGTTTACTCAATTTTAAAAAGATAGGTTTCCACATTCCTAGATATAGTTACTTCTTTTTAGACATTTCTCTGCATGTGTGTTTCTGTTACGAATCTCTATTGTAGCCAAAGGCAGAACAGTTGAAGACCTGAAGACCAAGTTCAAGCCTGAGGTCCTCCCTCTGGCCAATCAGAATCAAAGACTCTTGCCATAGCAACATCACTTCCATTTTTTAACCATCTTAAAATGGACATCTGTGTGTGTGTGGGGACCCGTTTCAAGCAGAACATTTTTGTGTTCACACTGCTCTCTGAGGTTAAGGTTTACGTAGGGGTGGGTGATTACACAGGGTAAATTATACCCTTATCTTAATGGCGATGTGACCAGAATAAGACCTGACTGTGGTAAAATTACCACTTTAAAGCCACTGGCTGAATTCATTCACTGTGACTCACAGAACCAAAACGGAGACATTAGAAAAGAGAATGAGGCTAGAAAAAAATGTATTTGAGCTTTAGAGATACACTCAAAATCTAAAATGGTAATTAGGATGAAACTAGTTTAAATAAAAATATGCCAAATTTGCATTTTTATATTTCTGACAGTCGTTCAACGTATTCAATGTTGTGCCGCAATTAATAGACATAACACATAAGAGTATTACATCAAAATATAAAACTTTATAAAAAATAAAAAATAAACATTGTAAAAACTAACATCCATTTTGCTATATCATATAAATTCTACAACAGCATAAAATATCATTGATTAAAAAGATGAAAAATTAACTCTAAAGAAACAAAATGGCACTGCTAGCGTTTGTTTTGTAGGTGTATGAATGATCTGTCTCTACAAAAGTTTTTAAATAGTTTTCATATTATTTAATGTTGAAACTTTGATACATTGATGCATTTTATTTGCTTAAAAGTGAATGTTTACACACGTGTGGTCAAAAGTTTGGAATAATTACCATTTTAAATGTTTTTGAAAGTAGTCTCTTATGCTCAGCAAGGCTGCATTTATTTGATAAAAATTACAGTAAAACAGTGATATTGTAAAATAGAATTACAATTAAAAATAACTGTTTTTTTATTTTAATATAATTTCAAATGTAATTTATGCCTGTGATGGCAAAGATGAATTTTCATAAAATTAATTGTTACAGTTGTTCAATAAACCTTATATTCATCAGTGAATCTTGAAATATATAAGTTTCCACAAAAAAATATTGTTTTCAGCATTGACAATAATAAGAACCATTATTAATATTGTGCACTAATAATAATTGAGTTCCAAATCAGCATATTAGAATGAACGTAATGTCTCACATTATCACACAATCACACAAATAAATTACATTGTAAAGCATATTCAAATAGAAACGAGATTCTTTAAACTGTAATAATATTTAAAATGCAGTATTAGTGAGCATAAGACACTGTATATGTATTTCTCAGAGTGCAACCATATTATACACTTGTAAGTACAACGACAGATGGTGTTTTAAAATATAAGGTGTGAAAAACAGATTTTTGGAGTTGGACGGAAGCATCAAACCCCCAGCTCTGGTGAGAGCGATGGACTAGCGGTTAGCGCACATGACATCCTGATCCCACTCCATCCTCTTCTTCAAATTTTCTTTCCTTTTGCTGTGAAAGAAATATAGCAAAAAAGGCCACACATAAATAAAAGAGCTGTCAGCTCTGCTAGTTATAGAGCATGTGCTAGTTTCAGGCAACTCATGAATTACTGACAATTTAGCAGATGTTTTTTATACAAGGCGACTAATAGCTTGATAATTGCAGGTACAGTCCCTCTGGAAAGACCTGGGGTTAAGTGCTTTGCTCAAAGGCACAATGGTGATAGAGCAGGATTGCGATATCACTAAAACTCAGTACTGCTGGACTGAATAGGTGTTAACAGCCTATCACCTAAACCATTCAGATATCATTTCATCCAAAACATCTGAAACTCTTAAAACATGAAAAGTGCACCTGACTACGGCCCACTATACAGACTACTGTAAAATAGTTCTGTTCCTAGGTCCCATTCAAATTATTAATAGCCGTAGAGAAGAAGGACTTTTTTTATTTCATAAACACCTCCCAGACATAAATGATTCAGATTTCCCCATGAGGTAATGTCTGACCTCGAATGTTATTCTTTAATTCAAAAATCTCTTCAAACCTTATTTGTTTAGTGCTATTGACTTGCCTGCAGCGTTTAAATTCTTTCTTTGGGAATATCTATGTGACAGTACTTTTTCCAACCCCGCTGACATTACAAAAGTCAAAGTAACCTCTTTCAACAAAACTGTCGCTTTAATACTGTAGTATCCACATTAAAAAGCTTTATGTCCTGAGGAAATGCTTCTGGCTTTTCTTAAAACTGTAATCAGCACAGCAATATTTTCAAAATGCTTTTGGCTGGGAGCTTTATTAGGAACTGCAACGTAATATGTGGTTTGTAAATGTGGATGACCCTAGTGGCTGATATTGTTACAAAAAAAATATAATAATAATAAATAAATATATATATATATATATATATATATATATATATATCATGCCATTTTGTGTAATGATGAAAGTGACAGAAGTAGACATATGAAAGCTTTCATTTCATTTATGCTATTTGCAACACACTGGGGCTTTTCACACTTGAAATACTTAAGTCTGGGTCATTGTAAGTAAATAGAATCCTGGATTATCTTGTTTCATATTTCACACTGCTCATAATTTACCCAAGGTTAATAATTAATGAAGCTGATGTTTCACACTGTAAGTTCCTAAACCCTGGGCTACTGTTCTTATTTGCATATTTGCAGTGTTAACCTGTTTATATAAAGGCTCTTGCATTATGCATCCTCAAATTATATATTGCTGCCTGTACGATCACATTTTTCCTGAATGGATTTTTCAGATTATAAAGGTAAGAATGAAATGGTCTCTTCACTCCAACCGATGCATTTTCTGTCACCATTTCACATTTCCCCCCACTTAACGTTTACATGACTGTATGAGGTGTTTCTGTGACAGTCCAAAGCATGTTAATATGAGGCACATGATTGGTTGTCTGTTGTTCTAACTGTAACATTTTAACATTCTAGCATTGTGAATGACATTAATCAAATTAAAAACTAAATATAAAACTATTCAGTTTAAAATGCTGTTTATATATTTAAAAATAAAATTTGATCACAAAATATGCATAGTATATAACCTACTAATATTTAAGAAGGCTGACCTGATTATGTCATTTGCTGAGCTTCATGGGAGCGGACGGAGCTAAAGAGCGCTTTGGGCATGTTTTGTTTGTTTTGATTGGTGGAATTGTTTGTACAGCATCATGGGTAATATTGTTTGGAACGATGATAACCCGGGGTTAAGCGTGTGAACAGCCCTACTGACAATGTTGCATCACTATACATGGAAGAGATTACATTTGCGGCTGCATCTTGTCATACTTGGTTAGGACATGGTATAAGACTCTTAAACTCCTGCTAATTCTGCTGCCTACACAACTCTGTAACTTGCTCACAGTGAAATGCGCGGGATTTTATTTGACAGTAATTGCAGGAGTTTTATTGTGTATTCATAAGCATATCTGCACTTATTGTCATCCAGTAAGACAGAATTTACCTACTCTGCAACAACTCTAGAAATGTAACCCAGAAACGTAACTCTGAAGATGTAGAGGGGGCTGGAAGACGGTATGAGTTACTTAAAAAAAAAAAAAAAAAAAAAAACTGTTGCTCTTTTCAAAACCTAGTGAGCCATTAAAGTTTTTCAATAAATGTCTTAATCTAAGAAGTGGTCTGAGTTTACTACTGTATGTAGGAGAAAAGTGGGATATAAAAATGCAGTGTTTTTGTATATTTTGATTATTAGAGCTTGCCATGCAGCTTTCTGTCAGTGTGTGTGACAAGCATGATGACTGTATTTGCATACCATCCTGCATTTTAAATGTCAGAAAATGTACACAAACTCTGAATAATAAACACACAGTTTTCCTGCATTCAAGGAGTAATTGTCTGTATTCTGAAGAGAGAGAATGAAAATACAGGAAAATCAACCTTGTTCCAAAACCTACATACTAAACAAAATATATACCTACATTTTTTATTCATTCCATCTGTCGTCTTGGATGGTATGTCTGTTACTTTGAACTTGTCACAATACATGTGGGATGGCTGTACGTGCACACTTACTGTAGATAAATTTCATAAATTGTATTCCAATTTAGATGCTTACTGTTTGGAACAGCCCCTCTATTGTTTTAATAGGTAGGTGACCTTGAACAAATGTTTTTTTTTTATTATTTTTTTAACACTATCATTCAAACGTTTGGGATCGATGGCAAGAGTATTTAACATTTTGCTCACCAAAGCCGGATTTATTTGAATAAAAAGAGTGTAAAAACAGTAATTTCTTCAAACATTATTACCATTTAAAATAACTGTTTTCTATTTGAACATGTTTTAACATATAATTTGTTCTTGTGATATCAAAGCTACATTTTCAGCAGCCATTAATCCAGTCTTCAGTGTCACATGATCCTTCAGCAGCCATTGTAATATGCTGATTTGGTGCTCAATTTTTATTGACAATTTTTATTGTCAATGTTGAAAACAGGTGTGCTGCTTGTTTGATAAATAGAAAGTTCAAAAGAACAACATTTTTTTTTTTCTGGCAATGTAAAAATCCACACTACTGCACTACTATAATGTAATGCATTATATTCTATATATAATAGGTAATATAAATAAATAGATTATTTATTTTTTAAATATTATGTTTTAATAATATTTTTTATTTGACCTAAATATGAAAGAAGAAAAATTGTTGAATAAAGTGGCTATTTTTGTTTTCTTTGCACACAAAAAGTATTATCATAGCTTCATAAAATTAGGGTTGAACCACTGATGTCACATAGACTGTTTTAAAGATGTCCTGACTCCTTAATATCTTTCTGGGCCTGGGAATGTTTCAGTTGCATTGCTACCTATGGAGGGTCAGACAGCTCTCAGATTTCATCAAAAATATCTTAATTTGTGTTCTGAAGATGAACAAAGGTCTTACAGGTTTGGAAATACATGAGGGTGAGTGATTAATGACAGAATTTTCATTTTTGGGTGATCTATCCCTGCAAGGTAACAAAAAAAAAAAGACTGAATTAGATACTAAAACATTTTCAGTACAAATGTTTGCAGGACTAAGCTGTGCTGTTGTTGGCTGCCAGTGCCACAGTAATGGCAATAAACTTAAGGAATTTCTGTAAAGTGCTTGTTTTGAGCACCAGCAAATCTGTTTGTGTCCAGCACTGTATTCCTTATACAAATACAAATACTGGCAAGAGAAAACAAGCATGGCTTGCAGCGCTTAAGGTAAAATACTCCCCAAAGAAGGTATATATATGTGTGTTCTTATCATTTTGTGTACAAAATCCCCCGAACTTCACCCAGTTCAGGAGCTGTAGGATATGAGCACCCATTTATTTTCAGTGCAGCTAACCTCAGGCCGCTTCATGTCATCTACAGTACCAACTCTTTAAACTATGACAAGGGAGTCACTACAAAAAGACAGTCATAGCAACTCTGTCTGTGATGAATCTATGGAAACTATGAAGTCCATTTTCATAGGTTTAATGTTAAATTATCAGCTCAGAAAATACCTTAATTTGACTAGAAACACCAAAGACTGGAAATGCAAATACTGTTCAGGTATGAGTCAGGTGAGACTTTGATGTTCAGGAAAAAGGTGGATAATTAAAGAGTTAATACAGCAGTGGCAAAATTATTAGAACACTAGTATTTTCAACAGCTAAAAATGGTTTTAAGTGAGTTCTTTCTATCTTGCTTCAAGAAACCTACCTGCAAATCTACAGTACTGTTAAAAGTTTTAGGCACTTGTATAAAAATGCTGTAAAATGAGGATGCTGCCAAAAATAATGTCATAAATAGATTTTCTTTATCAATTAACTTCTATTAACTAAATTAAATCAACATTTGGTGTGACCATTCTTTGCGTTTAAAGCAACTTTTGCCCTAGGTGCACTTGCGCATAGTTTTTCAAGCTTTGCATGTAAGGTCTCTTAAAGCAACTTGGAGACGTTGCCACAGTTCTTCTGGATTTAGTCTGTCTCAGTTTGTTCTGTTTTTCATGTCATTCCATACAGACTGGATGATGGTGAGATCAGATCTCTGTGTAGAGCACTGGCTGTTGTCAGACTCCTTGTGCAAACAAAAATATCTCTGAATTATTACAAATAATGGCAAAATGAATGTTTAGAAATGTAAACTGATATTACTGACACACTAAAGCAAAAAAATATAAATAACTGAGTAACCAGTTTTTAGCTGGTGAAAATACTAGTTTTCTAATAATTTTGGCCATCACTGTATACTAGAGAAAAAAAGTTTTCCATATGTGTGGCTGCTGTGCTAAGTGTGTGTGTGTGTTCACTTTTCATGTGTGTGATTTTACCTCAGACTGTCAGACTACTTGATGATGTTAGTTTTCTCAGTCAGCACCTGTTTTTGGCAACCTGTGCAGACAGTGCTAACACAGCCTGACGACCATGCACCTCGTCATAATCATACATCCTGTTTATTAAATAGGAAGTGTCCAACAGAACAGGCATAACCAGATGGCGCCTGTCAGTCGATGGTGGATTCAGCATGAAATAACCATAAAATAACCTTCACAGTGATAATGTGGGAGTTAAGACACTGAACACTCATGCAGTGATTGATTTTTATCTTTTATTTCATTATTGGTTTATTCATTGAGGGTTCCATCCCGCATCCTGACAGCATTTTCTAAGACTGTTGAACTCGTATAGACACACACACACACACACACACACACAAATATACTCACATAAACACAAACAGACAGACACAAATAAAAATGACTTCCAATAAAATGGAAAGGTCACGCTTAACACACACACACGCCTCACACAATATGAATTTCCATTTGTTTAGCTCACTAGTGCTCTCATTCTCTTCCCTGGGATCCAGGTGTTGCTTTATTATTAATGAAGAGTTTAACGTCTCCTTCAATTCTCCTTTATTTCCTTCCTCCTTCCCCTGAAATGAAAGAGTATCAGTTTTGCTTAACACTTCTGAAAAGCTCCCATAATACTCAGCAACTCCTGTCTTGTGGGGGTTTTTTTGCATTGGCATTGGCTTTTGTAAAGCCGCCCACCCTCATACGCTTCCTTTCACATGCGTCTTTCCTCTCTAGCGAGTGATATTGCTTTTCTAATCTTGCTGACGAACATATTTCTGGGTTATTTTTATTTTTTCTCCTGCACAGGGAGAGGTGTGGTGCTGTTTTGAATGCAGCGGGTGCTGTACATTTCTGCGGGTGCCTGTGTTTTGCTGTTTTAGAGGTCAGAGGAGACGCACTCTCTCTGTATAATGAAGAAGAGGTGGTTGCTGGGTCACTGCTAACTGTAGTCAGTGTTTTGTGAAAGACCTGCCCCGTCTCACCCTCCTTCTGGAGCGAGCATCTAGAACCCTGATCGTTCACACTCCTGCTCAGGTGCCTTCCGTCGTTCCAGCTCAATATTTAAATTGGTATTTAAACTCTTATAAAAAATGTACCATGGTGGTACCATGGTACTGTGATGTATCAGGAATTCATAATACTTGAATTCATGTATCATTGTGTATTTATATGGTTGTCCATGATACTTTGAGAATGCCATTTTAGTAACATGGTACATGTCCAAAAAAAAAAAAACATTAAAAAAAATTATAATAATAAATAACAATTGGACTATGGTACAGTTTGGTACTTTTTGTAAGTAGTAAGAAATATTATGTAGGAATTAATGTTACAGGCTTTTAAATTGTTACAAAAATTTATATTCAAATCAACGCTGTCCTTTTGAACTTTGTATTTATCAAAGAATCATGAGCTATTGAGCTAATCATGCTATTTCCTTGAGCACCAAATCAATATATTAGAATGATTTCTGAAGGACCATGTGACACTGAAGACTAGAGTGATGATACTGAAAATTCAGCTTTGCAATCACAGGCATAATTATATTTTAAATATATATTCAAATAGAAAATGGTTATTTTAAACTGTAACAATATTTCACAATATTGCTATTTTTACTGTATTTTTGATTAAACAAATGCAGCCTTGGTGAGCATAAGAGACTATTTTCAAAAACATTAACAATCTTACCAACCACAAACGTTGGAGCAGTAGTGTATACCATGGTACTTCATGATTATCATACTCATGATAACATATGTGCATGGTACTTCAATGTATTTCAAACAATACCATGATAATACAATTTTCTTAAAAAAAAAAAAAAAAAAAAAACCTTATTGTCATAATTTATATGGTATTAAAATAATACTGTAAGGTGCTTCAAAGAATATCACACAAACAATTACTGCCATGGATTTTTGGACACCTACCATAATATTACCATGGTATGTTATGTATCATGGTGGTATCATGGTTTTCATATAAGAACTGAACCTTGCAGTACCATATAAATACCATGGGACATCAATTTCAGTACCATGGTATTACAATGTGACACTATAAATATAAAAGATAAATATCAAAGTATCATGGTAGATTTAAAAAAATAAAATAAAAAAGCATATATAAAGAAATTATTCTTTATTTGAAGAATGCATATACAAATATTCAAGTTTTGTCTGAAATGCCTGATGTGCTGTAATCAGTTTATTTTCATGAATTAAAACTTTATTGTATGTTGTTACAATGAAGATGTTAATGATTGTTTTGTGACCTTGTCTGTTCAAGGTCAGGCTTTTTATTTATTTATTTATTTATATTTTGTGTGTGGTTCTGTCCTTTTCCATGTTGATGCCATCTGTCTGATGTGATGTTCTGGAGCCTGTGTTCTGGATTTGTCCCGGACTTCCAGTGGTTCTGAGGAGGGTTTGGACTGGCGAGCTCCCTTGAGTCTTGTTCTTGGATTTTCTGTTTTCTGTTACGAACGGTAGGAAATCAAATGACTTTTCTGTTTTTCCCTCTTGGATGGAGACATTTTTTCCTCGTCAGTTGATAAAAGACATTTAAAATCTCCCTACAGACTATTCACCATACTGTTTTTTTTTTTTTTTTTTTTTTTTTTTGAAAAAAAAAAAAAAAAAAAAAAAAAGTAAATGATGACAGTATTTTCATTTTTGGTTGAACTAGCCCTTTAAATCTTAGGTTTAGATTGGGTATAGTGTTCATATAAAACTAAAGAGACTGAACAATTGAGAGTTGTAAAAATGAAATACCTATCATATTTCATTTAGAAGTATTGATTTTCTTTTGTGTTGGCAATTGTGATTGTACACCAATTTGGGTTTTGAGACTTGAACTCTGATTGATTTAAAGACGGGAAAAAAAGAGTTATCAAAGTTGATGTAAGTGTTCATATTCAACCTCATTAGAGGGAATCAAATCTTGAGCTAAAGTGAACAAAAATAGAAGTATATAATCTTACCTTGTAGAAATCCAAGAGGAAAGGTTCCTAAAACCTACCAAACAAAAGGGTGACAACAAGATTAAGAACCTACAATTTCTTTGCTGAAAATATTTTTTTTGTTCTTTTATTTTCATACTAAGTGATGCAACTTACCTGAGTGTTATAAATACACATTGTGTTCAACCAAACATCCCTTGAATTTGTTCACTGTTGTTGTGGCATCTTTCTCAGCTGCGAATCTATTCTTCTGAGACACTGGTCCATAGATTGGCATTATAATATATACAAATGATTTGCCATAAAGCAAGCGCTACACTAACACACACACTCACACACACAACCTGCTCTGCATGACGATCCTTTTGACATTACATGCCTTGCATAAGAATCTAAAATTCTAGAGAAGCACAATGACTTTATTCATTCACTCTCTCTGTGTGTGTAGGTGCATTATCAGACCTGCTTTCAGTCACGGTGCTGAGATTCTCATTCTCTTGATATACAGAGAGATTAATTAAATGTCAGTTCCCTGACGTGAGAAAATGGAACTTGATTGGCTTTGACGGGAGTTTATTTCATTTGACTGCAGTCCAAGCGACACATGTATACCTGACTACATTTCTGCAAATGAACGCTAATGTGTTCAAGAACACCCATTCATTCAGAGATAGAGAGAGATAGAGCCGAGGTAGAGCATCTTTTTGGACCTTTTGTGTTGAAATCATTCAATAAGTTAAACAAAATCCCCTTGTTTAATCTCTAAAAGCACATTTTATACCTTTCACTCTTTTACGGTTATTGTCAGGGCTGGATTGGTAATCGGGCATACCGGGCATTTTCCCGGTGGGCCGACAGAATGTTTTTTTTGTTTGTTTTTTTGCTGAAAACCATCACGCAGAGACAGCGAGCAGCCAGTGACCCATTGGTTTGTCTCCTGTATTGACAGCGTAAACATCCAATCACAATGCGCTATAGATGGAGCGATGAAGTATTTTGCTCCACCTATATAAAGATCGCATCACCCCAACTTCTTCCTCGTCGGCTTTTCCCACGTTTTCACAGGAGATTTATCAAGAACAGGCTTGCTATGTGGTGAGTGATGCTGGCCAAAGAGCAAGGCAGGAGGAGAAGAAGAGAGTAGTTGAATTGGTAAAGTGCTTGATAGGGACTCGCAACGGAGGCAGGAATCTAACCTATCCTAATGTGTGTGCGCGGCTGCGCGCCATGAGTGTATGCGTAAACACTTTTTAATAAAACGTAAATTCGTCCCCCGCGATTTTTTAGCCAAGTCAAGTCAAGTGTGTTCATAGAGGTTTCCATGGGCCAATGCGAATAAAGCTAGATTTAAATAAAAAAAGACACGATATTGTCGGACCTGACGTTTTATTCT
>NW_015542382.1:541393-543423 GCF_001515605.1 Sinocyclocheilus anshuiensis
ATTGAAGGGGGTCTGAATACTTTCCGTACCCACTGTATATACACAGCTTCACAGCCGTGTCAGCGTTTAATGTTTAAATATTCACCAGTGATTGGGTTTTATATTCAGTGTGGATCTAAAAAAAACATAAAAGGCATCTCTTTACAGCAATGGTTCTCCACTCAAGAGACCCAAAGACCAGTCTTAAATTGATGTCCAGTAACATTTTTCTGGTGCGTCTGAAATATTAAGCTTCCACAGCGCTGCTGAGGGAGATGCAAGTATTGCTGTGTAGACATCAATTGCTTTTAAAATGGTTTATCAAACTCTTAAGAGCTGAAGTCTCACGTGTCCTCTTCCACCCGTCATTCTTCACTCACCGGTACCTGTAGCGTTAATACACCTTTGCCAGGTCTGTTTTTACGACCTTTAAATATCAAGGACTGACACCGCTTCCAGCCTGAATGCGCTTTTAATATGCAACACATATTTTATTAGGACCATGAATACAGAACGGCCAAAAGGAATAACTGTTGGTTTGAATTATGAATGAGCTGGTTGGAGTATATAGGCGTTTCAAATAAGGTCAAAGATGTACAGTTGAAAAACACAGTTTGCTTAGATAGAACAGCAACCTTGAGGCCTGTGTGACCTGAGGGGCCATAACTTTGATGTTAGGACTTTATGTGTCTAACTGTATGTACAGATTGTTTCTTAGTAAATATTAATGTTAAAAAGCATATGTCATAGGATCTGCAAATTTGATATTTATGCGTTAGAATAGATATGAAAGGTTAACACTGCATATTATGAGGCAAATTTACTGCTAAATTAATTGAAAAAGTAATTACAAATAAATTAATTACAAATAATAATACTAAATTGTATTATTATAATTATTTATTTTACATTTATTGTTATTTTTGATTCATGGCTTCCATTATTATTTTGATATTATTGTGTTGAATAGGCTATTTAACATTAATATATAGTTTAATTATATTGTTTGCTGCATCTTCTACAACCTAAACCGTCCTGTTAGATGGGGAATTGAACCTTTCAATTTGCATTCAGCACTTATTTTTGAGGCATGTATGCAACTTTATCTGATTTGCATAACCCCATTCAGTGAATGGGGTGATAAAACAATCCATCCATCCTTCTATCCATCCATCCATCTGTCATGAAGCCATCCATCTGATGATGGTTCTGTGTAATTCTAAATTTGGCTCCCGCAGCTAATTTTGTTATCTGCTAAATTAAAAGTTCCCATGCTGATATCCTCAACTCAGTGAGGGGGAGGAGAGGCCTCCTGTGGATTTCTGGGACTGCATGTTTGCTTTTCGATTCAATTCTTGTCCACCTTAACGATACATGTATACTTACACAAACACGCTCTCTTCATTCGCAAGTTCACATACACAGATGGCTGTTGAAAAAAAAACAGACAGTAAAAAATTGATTCGATTAATGAAGATGTTGAGGTGTCTGTTAGGATATTTACATACTGTACTGTACTGTTTTATTAACTCTTGGTTGATCACTAATAAAGCTTTGGAAATGTATCAATCTAAAACGAGATAGATAGATAGATAGATAGATAGATAGATAGATAGGACAGTTGGGAAAGAAATAAAATCAGGGATGCACGATATTGGTTCCTCTTCAGGAACTCGAGCTGCGTCGGAGGATGCTTCGGGAACGCCCTTCAGCGTGACCGGCTCTGAACCTCGTGTGTATTCAGGCCAATAGATGGGCGAGACGTCACGGGCGGGTGACGTAATGACCAGGAAGCTATAAAAGCATGTGCGGTGAGATCAGCATCAGCTTTTTGTCATTCAGCAAGCGCACTGTGTATAACTGGAATCTTTTCTGGGAGCGTCCTAGGCTTTTTCGCGCTGATGGCCTGCACCCCAGCAGAGTCGGAGCGGAACTCATGTCGGACAACATCTCCAGGACGCTGCGCTCCATATGACTAGTAAGTCAAATCTCAAATAACGGCCCTGATGACTTGTGTTCTACCCGCTTAAATGATAGAAGTACTTGTTCTG
>NW_015542382.1:543810-544019 GCF_001515605.1 Sinocyclocheilus anshuiensis
TATCTACTTCCTTAACCACCAGATCCAGCGCCCGCTCTCAGAGTTCGGAAGCCCGCGCTGCGGTACTTCCCAGCCGGGGAGAGGGCGCGACGCTCCGCCTGTCTTTCTCCGAGGAGATTGATACAGAGAGCGTCAAAGAGCTCGCCAGTTACACAAACATCAGTTACACAAGCATATTATGCCTGATATTATAATGAGCAGCATCAATG
>NW_015542382.1:544089-545092 GCF_001515605.1 Sinocyclocheilus anshuiensis
AGACGGCTCGTCCTATCTCCACCCGTGTTCGCTAGATCTAGAGCTCGTTCTCGAGGTTCGGAAGCCCGCGCTCCGGTTCTTCCCCCTCTGAGAGAGAGCTTGCTGATGCGGCCATCTTTCTCTGAGGAGATTGATGTTGTTGGTGTGACTGAGTGGCTCGCGCGCTGCCGAGGCAACGCTTATATTACATCATTCGGTTTTTGATGTGAATCTTACTCACCAGACCGTATTTACTCCTCTGGTTGTTTGACGGCATTTAATTCTGAGGAATAAAATGTAGTATTTATCTGACTATGAGAAGTTAGATATACAGGGGCACTTGGGATAAAAATAAATAAATACATTTTCTCGAGTGAGAGCACGAGTTTACCTCTCTTCCTCTGAGGAGGTTGAGGTGGTCAGCAGGGGCTGCTGGGCGGAGCAGTCCCAACCTACCGTGTTCCGGCCCTTCATTCTGGGGGCCTCACTTCTTGTACTCCACAGAGTCTAGAGTCAGAGTGGCACTCCCAGGCGGAAGGCTTCTAGCGGAAGGCGGTTCTGCGGACCGTCATTCTTGCTGGATAGTCTTCGTACAAGTGTGCTTCATTGGGTCCTTAACCTGAGGGCCGTCGTTTTCAATAGGAGACTTCAGCTACGAGAGTCCTGATACTGTGGCTCAGGACCTCGGAGGGCAGGCCCCTTTTTGTGGTCCCAGGGTTCTCTCGCTGAGAGAAGTTTACATTCCTGGGCATCTCTATTTGGGAGCAGACATCCTGTCGAGGCAGAGGCCGAGGCCCGGGGAATGGATGCTTCACCCCATGGTGGTGAAGCAGATTTGGCCAGGCCCAGGTGGACCTGTTTGTGACTCGGATGACATCGCACTGTCCCCTCTGGTTCTTTCTGAGCCTTTCCCCTGATCGCTCTGCTCCCGGGAGTTCTGGAGAGAGTGCGCCGGGATGGGGTCCGTCTTCTGCTAGTAGCCCCGTTCTGGCCGGGCCGAGTATGGTTCTCGGACCTGATTTCT
>NW_015542382.1:545428-545839 GCF_001515605.1 Sinocyclocheilus anshuiensis
AATGGATGCTTCACCCCGAGGTGGTGAAGCAGATATGGAGAGTTTTTGGCCAGGCCCAGGTGGACCTGTTTGTGACTCGGATGACATCGCACTGTCCCCTCTGGTTCTTTCTGAGCCTTTCCCCTGATCGCTCTGCTCCCGGGAGTTCTGGAGAGAGTGCGCCGGGATGGGGTCCGTCTTCTGCTAGTAGCCCCGTTCTGGCCGGGCCGAGTATGACGCCCCTCTTGGTGGCCAGTCAGTGGGCAGACACCCATTAGTTACACGTTTCCTCCGCGGTGCGCTGAGGCCTCCGGTACGATCTCGTGTCCCCAAATGGGACCTGGCTGTGGTGCTAGAAGATCTCTGTAGGCCTCCCTTCGAGCCTATCGAGGAGATCTCTGATCGCCACCTTACTATCAAGACGATATCTTT
>NW_015542382.1:551619-560756 GCF_001515605.1 Sinocyclocheilus anshuiensis
AAAATGTTATAATATATTATAATTATAATATAATTTAATTTACAAGTGTCATGTATGTGATTTTTATTCATATAAGCTATAGATTCTTACCTTTAAATCAAAACATTCTCATGATTTTATGATATAAATTACTGCTTTATTTAATCAAAAACACAATCTTAATGTTATTTGTGTATGTTACATTCATTTTAATACAAGTAGGGCAACAGTGCCCCCTAAGTAAATAAAATGCCTTACCGGACGGGCATTAGGACCCGGGGAAGGCTGCCGCTGCACGCTAGTGACTGTTGACTCTGTCACACACTGGACGCTCATTCTGTTTTTGCTTAATTGCTTTCTCAGATTAAATACGGCGATCCAAAATAGTGAATCTAATCACCATTCTGACAACAGTTTGCTTCAAGAATGACCACACTGCTGACGTGATTGTATTGCTAGCACACCCTGAGCACATGTGAGTTATTCATTTTATCGGCAGGGCATATCGGCATAATTTTTCATATCGGGCCGATGTTTACATTTTAAGGCATTATTGGCTGATTCCGATAACTTTCCGATAATAACGTGCATCCCTGAATAAAATGCTTGTCAGTATATTAAATCTGTGCGTTCATTTTTAAAGTGCCAGCAGCCTAATAATCCTGCTGCTGTCTCTGTCATTTAATGTTAAATAAGCAACAAAATATTTTTGTATCTTTTTTTCTAATGTATTTGTAATTGTCTGCGTTTTTTTTTTAAAATTTTTTTATTACCGTTTCAGCTCACTGTTGTTTGTTGGCAGTGAAAGATCATGTTAAGGGTTTGGGGGTCATTTTGTTTTTTTTATGAATGCACTGACAGGAGCCCTCTGACAAAGTTTTGCTTAGGGCCCCCAGAAGTTTAGGAATGGCACTGGATTAACGGGCGGAATGATGACCCACGAGTTTTGATTGGGTTAGAGGAACTTATTTGAAGATTTTGAACAGAAAATAAGAGGTTAAATGACTATTATCATTTGTACACGTACATGATTGGAGTCAATCTCAACAGAACAAGAAGGTGAAGTTGTATTCACATGCACACTTGTGTGTGTGTGTCCCCGAGTGCATGACCTTTAAAACAGTAGGGACACAACGACACACTGCTGTGTTCAGAAATGCATACACACTGCTGATTTCACGCCTCCCTGCATCCCACCAGTGCAAAACCTCCAGTGTGTGTGTGGGTTTGAGGGTGTGGATGAGGGTTTGGAAGAGCGATATATGAAGAAAATAATGAATTGGACAGAACAAACAGGTAAAAGAAGAATGAGAAGTTACAGTACGCATAGATGAAAGAATGAAAGAAATAAGGTATAAGATGCGGAGTAGGACATGTAGAGACATAGAGAGGTAGTGTAATTATTCTGTGTGTGAATAATTAACTGAGGGCCCATAGGGAAATAGTTGAGGGGTGTTTGCGTTTGGCTAACGCTGCTTTTTCCCCACTGCTACTGTCACACTGCCAGAGTAATTTCACACTGCTTACCCCTCGCTCTCTCTCTCTCTCTCTCTCTCTCTATTATTTTCTATGTCCTTCATAAACAGTGTTCTGCAGTCTACCTGCTGAGAATGCTCACATCTCCTTTACGTCTTCCACTTTTGTTTTCACTTGACTTTTCCTATCAAACAGAATTTCAGAGTTCAGAGCTGATCTGCACTGTTTATTCTTCTTTCATCTGTTCATAGTTGCATCAGTCAGCGTGTGAATTCTCGTTATATGGAAGAAAAATATATATTGATTGCTGATTTCTTTATTGAGAGAGAGAGAGACCACAGTATCAAATTATTGTATCAGATGTTAGAGTGCTGTTTTGTTTAAAAAATTATTGGATTTTGATGTCAAATTTTACATCACTTTTTCACCATAACTCTCACCTTGAAATTGTATCTGTTAAAATTGTTTTTTTTTTTTGCTGTTTTTTTTTTTTCAACGAAAAGTCTTCTTTAGTTTACCTTTAAATTGGAGGTGCCATTTTGATATCACATGACCACCTGGATACTACTGGCTTTTTCTTAGTAACCCCTTCTGTTATTGGATGCATTTTTATTTGTGGAATAAATTCATGATGTCTGACTGTGCGTACAGCATTGACAGAAATCCTGTTCCTGGAGACCTACCTTCCTGCAAAGTTCAGGTCCAACCCTGATCAATCGCATAAAGCAAAACTGTGTGTAATGTAGACCACTGGGAGACTGCAGATGGTTGTCATAACATGATATTGATACATGATTACATGATTAATTTAATTAATGGAAAGTCAGTTAATATAAAGATTTGTAAGCATTTTTCAAATTATAATTTTAATAGTAATTTCATGCTATAACCCCCCTCAAATTGAATGTCATGTTAACATGGCAAAAATATAACCTCTCCTCAAAATGAGTAATTAATAAATTCTAACATTTATTAGGCCTACTAAAGTAGTCATTTGAGCTGTCACGATATCAGATTTTCACTACACAATTATCATGGCCAAAATAATACACAATAATGCTATTAGCGCTATATCTGCAGTTGCAAGAAAAAGTAAGTGAACTATTTTCAATTTCCTGGTTTTCTGCTTAAATTGGTCATGAAATGTGATCTGATCTTCGCCAAAGTCACAAATATCACCAAACACAATATTTCTAAGCTGATAAAACACAAACAGTCATGATCTTTCAGGTCTTTATTGAACACACTCATTAAACATACAAAGGGATGGTGGAAAAAGTAAGTGAAACAGTGCTTTAATAACTGGTTGAACCACCTTTGGCAGCAATAACCTCAAGCAAGTGCATCCTGTATCTGTGTATTAGACCTGCAAAACTTCCAAGAGTAATTTTGGACCATTCTTCTTTACAGAATTGCTTCAGCTCACCCATATTCTTAGGACATCTGGTGTGAATGGCTCTCTTGAGGTCATTCCACAGCATCTCTATTGGGTTGAGGTCTGGGCTTGACTGGGCCACTCCAAAAGGTGGATTTTATGTCTCCAAAGCCATTCTATAGTAGATTTACTTCATTGTTTAGGGTTATTATCCTGCTGCATCACTCAGCTTCTTCTGAGCTTCAGCTTGCAGACAGACACCTTGAGATTATCCTGTAGGATATCCTGATAAACTTGGGAATTAATTTTCCCCTCCACAATGGCAAGCATTCCAGGTCCAGAGGCAGCAAAGCAGGCCCAAATCATGATGCTCCCTCCACCATACTTCACTGTTGGGATGACGTTTTCATGTTGGTACGCTGTTCTTTTTACACCATACAGTTCATAGCACTGCATGTTCTTCCCAAACAGTTCTATTAGCACACTGACACTGTTTGGGTGTTTATATAAGTCAATTTAGCTTTAAACCACACCTTTATTCTGGTTTCATTGATTGGACTCCTGTTTTGCTAATATCTGACTCCAATTTGCATGTACTGACACCAGAAGCCTAGTGTTTCATTTACTTTTTCCACCATCACTTTGTACGTTTAATGAGTGTGCTCAGTAAAGACATGAAAGATGATGATTGTTTGTGTTTTATCAGCTTTGAAATATTGTGTTTGTTGATATTTGTGACTTTGGTGAAAAATCAAATCAAATTTCATGACCAATTTATGCAGAAAATCAGAAAATTGACAATAGTTCACTGACTTTTTCTTGCAACTGTATATATTTATCGCTATCATTTTGGCCAATGAATCACACTCTAAATATGAGTATATAGGGAGGCAGAGAGAGAGAGTTTGTAACTATACAAAAGTGTACAAATTTACTGTTAATCTAACACTTTTTAGCAGAATCCAGAAAAAACTCTTGCTTTAGTCTGTCATTTCCACCAACATGATTTTGTGCAGCTATAGTAACGCTGAATAGTCTGCTTTTTTCTGTTTTACGACAGGTGGCAGCTACTGTTAAAGTGATTTTTTTTTTTGTACATTTTTTACCAATATATTCAGAAACCCTACAGTATAGTTGTCATTAGGTAACATTTTTACCAAAATATTAATGACAGTACTGCCCTACAGTACAAACTATTCACAGTACTAGACATTTTTCCTACACAAACACATTCAGTTCTCTGTGTGAGAAAACTACTTTAAGCCATCATTTGTTATGTCAATGGAATCTTTAGGCCTGTGTGCGTGTGTGTGTGTGTGTGTGTGTGTGTGTGTGTCTGTTTATCATGTGCAAAGCACACTGTGTGATTTATTTTTTTTTTGTCACAATTTTGCCCTCTTAGGCAGATTTCAGGAATTGCACAAGATTTCTCTCATCATTGGGCAAAATCAGCAGCCTTGGATCGTTTGGTGTGACAAGCTCACTGACGGAGGATTTATTGCCTGGTGGTGTTGGACGTTTTCAGGCATAGTCCTGCAGCGTGACTGTTGCTGCGATGGCCGTCTAACAAAGAAACAACTGGAGCACAGCAATTGACTGAATGTCTGTGACCTCTTTGCTCAGACATTTTTTTTTTCTTTTGCAAAACATTGCCAATATTGACAAAAAAGCTTGTTTGGGTTACTGTGTTAGCACTTCAGTTTTGTTGGACGTGTGACCAAAAAACACCCAATCAACATTGTCAATCATGAACAAAGTCTTTGCTAATATGTATATTGTAGAGATAAAAGCCAATTGCTTGGCTCTGCTTTGGCCTTTACCCAAGGGGTCATAATGTAAAATCTGACAAAGCAGTTGCAAAGGGCTGGAAAAAAAATCACCAGTGATAGAGAAAGACCAAAATAGGGTATGAAGAAAGACTATACAGTATTATGTTTGTGGCATGAATGCGATGGTTTGCCTTTTGGCTCCACACCCTATTTGGAGTACGCAGCAGATGGATACTATGCTAATTGGTGTCAGATCAATGGGCATGCGGCTCTAGAGCAGTTCAGAGCTTGGCCCTCCTTCCCCACTGCTCTTCCCTAGCCATGTCCACCCGTTCTGGGCCCTGTGCGGCAACCAGCCCCCCTCCCAGCCCTGGAGCCTGACCCTGCCTAACAAGTCAATACTATTCAGGACACAATGCAGCATGAATACAGAGCATTGGAGAATTGGCCTGCATGCTCTTCCTGTTGGTCGTCAACAGATTGTGCTCCTCTCCCTCGCTCTTTCTCTTTGTACAGTCCAAAATTTGTTCTTTAGCCTTTTCCGCCTTCCATTCTTTCCTCCCAGCACTCTTTTCATTCAGAGCTCCGCCCCTCCCTCTGTTTTTCTCCCGTCTCTCATCCCCCTGGTCGGAATGAGGCAATCGTGGTGTGCAGTGAGGGAATGCAGTTTGAATTATTCAGTCTTGGCATTTTGGAGCTCAGCTAGTTTTCCCTAGCCAACCTGTTTTGTGTGTTTGTTATTATTTGATGGTGCCTGACGTGATGATCCATTATTCATTCCTTCGGAAGGGCACGATGGGCCGTTCATGACAACTCACCCACACAAAGACCTTCTCCTTCTCTAATTGTCCCCAATATCCAACTGCCTGCTACACACATCATCACACACCAAATTATCAACCCAAATTTATTGAGTTTTGGATGAGGTTCAGTCTACATTTGACCATTTTTGAGAAGGATTAATCCAGTTGAAACAAATTATGCAATTAATTTTCAGTGATGGTTGGACAAATTGCCCAATTAGTTTAATGTACTTTATAGGGACAAACAGCAGGAGCAATTTAGGCTTGATGAGAAGTGTTTGGTGACAACGGTCAGTTTTATTTCTGTGATTTTTGTTAAATCAATTTGAAAAAGAAAATACTATATGTATGAATGTACACTGATGGAACTATATGTTTAGCAGAGACTTCTACTTGGTCCTAAAATAGAAATTTAATGTGGCCAAGTGCAATTATATGAATCATAAAAAATTGTAGAGATTAAAAAATATTTTAAGATTTAATACATTTATTAAGTTGGTATATTAGAATTATTTCTGAAGGATCATGTGACACGTATAATAATATTTCACAATATAACATTTTTTTATTGTATTTTTGATCAAATAAATGCAGCCTTGGTGAGTATAAGAGACTTCTGTCACTGTGTATACTTTTAATTTTAAACAGTATATAGTAAATAATTTTAAAATAAGAAAAAGCATACAGAATTATGTAAATTATTTCATTTTAATATGGGAAGCGAGAAATTAAATAAATTGAATCAGAAATGTATGAGAATCGCATCTCAAAAGGAAACTGTTCAATATAAAATCAATCAGTGTTCACAATTCACCCCTTCCAAAGCATGTAAGTGTATTAAAAAGTAGATACGACTTTACATATCTTTACATTTACATTCAGCAGGAAGGCAAGGCAAGGCAAGGCGAGTTTATTTATATAGCACATTTCATACACAATGGTAATTCAAAGTGCTTTACATAAAAGAAAATAAAAAAATAATCACAACAATAAAACAAGGAATTTAAAAACTTTGAAAATAATTTTAAAAATTGATTTAAGAGGTTTAAAATTAATTTAAGAAAACGATTATACATAAAATATAGTGCAATCAGTTGGTTTGAGAAGAATGACTGTCTAGCTTTGCCTAGTTCCACATTGAAAGCACGAAGGCTGTCTTTATATATGCTATAGTGGATTTCAAGTTTCGTCTTCCGCCACATCTGCTCAGCTTTTCTGCATTGTCTTTTCATACTCTGAACTGCTGTTGATTTTCTCCAAGCTGATTTCTGTCTGCCAGTCCTCCTGCTGACTTTCAAAGGAGCAATGTCATCAATAACATTCTTAACTGTTGAATCAAGGAGAAGATCAACAGAGTCTGCAGAAATGCTTGGTGTTAAAGATATAGCCTCCATAAATAGCATACTAGTGTTTTCGTTAATGCATCTCTTTCTGACAGAGACAGATCTAGATTCAGTGGTAACAGAGATCAATATATCAAAGACAATACAGAAGTGATCAGATAGTGCTACGTCCTTAATAACAATGGATGAAATGTTTAGACCTCTACTGATGATTAAATCTAGAGTAGGAACCTAATTTTGACATTATAGAGTCTTCCTACTCTAGCATTTCAGTCTCTAACATTTGGTTTCCCTGTGTGCATTTGGGTCTGATCTAAGAAACTGAGGTTTTAGGCAAATACACTCTCTTTGCTAATATCACACAGTCAACATACAGCAGTTTGGCTTATTTTACTCCCTACTTTCAATTAATTCAAATGATTCCTCTCAGCTTTGAGTAAAACCCAGAAATATGTTTTGTATTAATGAAACACTTTCAATTAATTGTAATTTAAGGCACTTAATTTCAGGGAAGTTGCATCCCCTTTTTATTGGGGAAATAATTGGTCATCAAATTAATATTCATGAGCCAAACTGAAAATATACATTTTTAATTGCTTTATTTATGTAATTTACCCACACACATTTAGCTTCTCTCAAACACACCACAACAATGACCCGAATATGCAAGCAATAACCTAAATTATTCTCTTGATAACTTTTGAGGACAATGGGTACTAAATTGATCTTCATAAGCTCCTTAAACGACACCAATTAATGTGCCAGCCACAGTTATGAGTGCAATTTAGCTTGAATCTCCTGTTTTCAGTGACTTGCCGGTGTCTTTTGAGTAAAGACACGACAGGTACAAATCTAATTAAAACCTACAATCCCTTCTGCTATACTCTTTCGCTTTTTCACTCAATCAACAGCCTGGGGAAGTGAAGGAGAAATAGATCTGTTTGGACATAAAGATTCATATTTGCTCTTTTCTGTAAGCTGGAAAATAACATTGACATTGAATTTTCTGTGTTCTTTTTAGATGCTAATCCCTTTAAAATTGCTTGCTGTCAAAGACTGTCAGAATTTCAGAATTGCCGGCATTAGCCAATCGTTCTGTCTTGTCGGTGACATCTGTTTTAAAGTGCTCACTGGCACTTTGTGATTGATGTCGCTGACATACTCGACAGGCTAGTTTAGCTCTTTCTCCCGCGAGACGTGCACAGCTAGCAGGAAACGGCCATATTGTCACAGCTGTTAGCTTTAGCTTTGACAGCTTCTCACACTGAATAAAGACGACAGCAATGTTTTCCGTGCTGCACCCACTAAAAATGACATGCTGTGATTTTGTGGCCTGTATTAGTGTCCAACATTTTAATGAATTCATTTCTACCCTTCCTGCAAAATTAGTTCTTTTTATTCCACGTTTTTCAGCACTTCTACACCTGCTAGCTTGGCGGTAAAAAGCTAACTATTAGCTTTTTCGCTAACAAAGTCATTCTATCCTCTGTGCTCGGCCAGTTGGCAGTGCTGTCACTCCTCTCTACCCAGTAAACAGAGTCAGATTTGGGCAGCAGATGAGGGCTCTCTGCTGGCCAGATGGTTCTCACTTCCAGCCGTCTGAACACTAGTCTCCGCCAGACCTAGCCATATGAACCCTCCTAAATTAAATATGAGCTCTTTCTGGATACAGAGGATACTCATAACACACTGCTGTCTGAAAGCCAATGCTCGAGCGAAAGAAACTCTCTGGAGACGATAGCAGGAGTTTATTTGCGTTCGAGTGTTTGTTAAAGCCTGGTGGACATACCTGTGTATATACACCTGTAGATAAGCCCTATCATCGCCTCAGAGCACTGCGTTGGAGGTCGGCTTTCTCCATCTGCTCACAAAGAACTTCTGGCCGCTATGCCAGAGCTAATTTACCACCACTGCTTGTATTTATATTTATCAACGCTAACATGCCAGGCTTTTGGATCACAATAACTATGTGTCTAACTGTCACACAGCATGTGTGATAGAGGTATCCAGCCATAGATTTTAATTTAATTGCATGCAAGAAAGCCTTCTGGACTACTTTCATGTGATAATTAGAATTAGCTTTAAATTGCTTGTATTTGCTGAGCACAAATGTATAAAGAGCTTTATCTTTTAGTGCTCTGGAAACAATGTTTTTGAAAATGTATATGTATATATGTTATAACATATACATTTTCAAAATAACTTATAATAATAATGATATTAATAATCGTAATAATCTGATCTGTTCCATCCACTTCAAATTTGATAATTTTATCTATTCTATCCACATTAAATTGTGTGTGTGTGTGTGTATGCATATATATATAGGTGCATCTCAATAAATTAGAATGTCATGGAAAAGTTAATTTATTTCAGTAATTCAACTCAAATT
>NW_015542382.1:560802-562487 GCF_001515605.1 Sinocyclocheilus anshuiensis
TCAGTCTGTGTGCATTGAATTTATTTAATACACGAGTTTCACAATTTGAGTTGAATTACTGAAATAAATGAACTTTTCCACGACATTCTAATTTATTGAGATGCACCTGTATATATATATATATCAGTGGGGAACCGTCAGGGCCCCCTAACTTATTATAAAAACAATATTTACAATTTTTAAATAAATGTTTTAAAATATAGTATTTTAAATAAAAAATAATTATTACACATTTTATTTAAGCAATTCATAATTAGAAAAAACATCATCTAAATAAAATAAATACAATTTCTCTGAAAAAAAAAAACTTTAAGCAAAGCGCACGACACTGACAAGGTACGCGATACAGTACGAGACCAAACGCGAACCAAACCAAAACCTCTCCAAATCTGCCTATTCAGTGAATGGACGTATGAACGCCCCCCATTTTCTCCATATTTGAATGTTTCCGCCTAGCGTCTGCAGCTCTGTGATTGGTTGTCCAGCTGGGACAAGCAATAGAAAATCAATGGGAGAGTAATTTCGAATGACAGAAAAATCGACCAATCATATCTTTTCTCTAAATTGGCGGGCCTTGTTATCACTAACTTTATGGCCCGCTGTGGGGATCTTCCGGAAAAAAAAATATATACGCTGATAAACTAACTAGCTATTATTCACGTCACGATGGAAGCCGCAAATAATGTAAGTGAGGACATTTACTAGGCCGCTGTGCCAGTTATATTTATTATAAACACTGCTGGTTTGTCTTGAAGTATCTGTCTCTAATTGTTGTGAGCGATGTCATGGTGTATTGTCTTAAAGGGGTCATATGATGCGATTTAAATTTTTCCTTTCTCTTTGAAGTGTTACAAGCTCTTGGTGCATAAAGAAGATCTGTAAAGTTGCAAAGACTAAAGTCTCAAATCCAAAGATATATTCTTTATAAAAGTTAAGAGTCAACCACGCCTACCTAAAACGGCTCGTTCTAACACGCCCCCACATGTCTACGTCACGATGTGGGAAGATTTGCATAATGCCGCCCAAATGTTCACGCAAAGAAAGAAGGCATAACTTTTATTCTCGCTGTAGTATTGTTGTTGCCGCCGCCACCATGTCGTGAAGGCGCTGTCTTTCATTGTGAATGCGGAACTACTTTGGTTGGCCTTCCAAAAGAGGACGATATCCGCTTCGTCATACCTAGAGCTGATCCATGCTGGTCGCTGAGGAAATACATCAACTTGGCGTAACTTTTATTCTCGCTGTAGTATTGTTGCTGCCGCCGCCATGTCGTGAAGACGCTGTGTGCTTCGTTGTAAAAGCGAAACTACTTTGTTTGGTCTTCCAAAATAGGACGATATCTGCTTCGTCATGCCTGGAGCTGATCCGTGCTGGTTGCTGAGGAAATACTACAATTTTGCGCTGTGGATCGCCGGATCGGCTTTCACCGTGGACGAAGTGGATTCCAGCCCGGGGTCGTCACATGTGGTTGCCGCAAGCCCGCCGGGCGCTCCTTCGTCGAATCTGCCGGCTGCGCCATTCTCAAGCCCGCCTGCCTCTGCTCACTCAAGCCGGCCTCCGCGTACTCTATGCCGCGGCTCACTCTAGGCCTCCGGCCTCCGCTCACTCAAGGCCGCGGTGTGTGATGCTTTTTCGTTGTGAAAGCGAAACTACTTTGTTTGGTCTTCCAAAAGAGGACACGACTA
>NW_015542382.1:562775-565286 GCF_001515605.1 Sinocyclocheilus anshuiensis
CTGACTCACAGACTGTAAGTACGTTTTTTATATTTAAAAAATTTACCACTGACGATTCAAACGCGAGTTTTTTGGACAGTGTAGAGTAACACTTGTTGTTTGTCATTTCTCCGATCACAAATGCAGACATGGTTTTATGTTATGCTCTGGCCGGACAGGGCATCACAGTATGGTAAGGGGCGTAACATTTCCGTCAAACGCTTGAGGTATTCGGCCAATCACAATGCACTGGATAGCTGGCCAATCAGAGCACACCTTTTTTTTTAGACCGATGAGCTTTGTAAAAATCGACGCGTTTCAGAAAGGCGGGGCATAGAGGAGAAACAATAATGTACAGTATGTGGAAAATAATGTGTTTTTTGAACCTTAAACCGCATAAGCACATTTCATTACACCAAATACACAAAATAATGTTCTTTTTAGCAGCATCATATGACCCCTTTAAACACATTTAATGTTACATTTGTTGGTTTTGTGTGGTAGGAGGTATTGAGTGTCTGTATATTTTGTGTGATGATGCATTTGTAATGAGGATTTGCATTTGACTTCAATTTAGCGGTTTTATTTTGGTAATACCAGTCACTCTCCCTGTACTGTTTTGTTGTGGTCGCACACCGGATGAGAAGTACAGTGCCTCGGTGCAACACGTATCGCACACCGTCAGTTCAAGACGGCAGTCCAAAACTTTTAATCTATTCCCAAAACAGTCGAAACTTAACTTCAAGAATAAGCAAGTGGTGTCAATGAGTTTACAGTTTGGGGATCGAAAAAAAACAGCAAACGGGATGAGAAATTGCAATCTCTAGCTCACTAAATTAATCACAAAATTTATTAGAGCCACAGAAAGACAAACGTTTTGCTGAAAAAATGCACAATACACAATCTTCCAGCCTAGGAAGAAGTCATTATATACATTAACAATGATTTGGGACAAATATAATGTATTTTAATGTAAAATTATGTGAGTGGTGCTCTGTGGCACGGCATGATTATGAACAGCGCCCGGAGTTGCAGCTGGGATCCGCGGACAGTCGCCGGTGTGCGAGCACTCATAGAAAACAATGTGTGCGAATATTAAAGACGTGGTGCGGCGTGATGCCGCGCTTCACTTGTCCTCCGGTGTGCGACCGCCTGAAATAGCCTCTTGTTTCAGAGGTGGAATTGTCAAATTGTCAAAGATGACTTTAGGCTGGTAGTTAGTTTGTTCTTTCCCCCCGACGAGGGTAGGGGGAGAGGGCCTAGGTTCTAGAGTCACGGTTCGCTACTGATATATGTATATATATATGTGTGTAATTCTGTCTAAATTGCATTTTTTCTTGTTTCAAGGATGTTTTGATATTTTTGCTGTAATATAGAAGAGAATAAAATAATTTTTGGCTATGTTTCCCACTGAGATCCCTTCTGAAACTTCTGAGACATGTTAAATTAATAGGGTATTTTTCTCAAGAGGAAAATCTGAGAAGACTTAATTTAGTTGTCTCTTCATTTAACTTGCCTCTAAAGTTTCCCTCCATTTAACCTCAATGTTGTCTAGAAGAAACTGAGCATTAAAGCAAGCTTCTTTCCTAAGGGTTATTCGTGGTCTGCGCAGTCTCGTGTCTGTTGGCTGTGAAGTCACAAGGTGAAGTAAAACTACTTCTTTGTGCACTCTCCTGTTTGAGCAGATTGAGTTATCTGGTTCTCCCAATCTCTGCAGGCTACAGTGCCTGTGGCAGGCCCTATTCTCTATGGCACGACGTCAGATATACTATGTGCTTGTTAGAGCCAGAGCGCCTCTGAATCTGCTGTGTGTGTGTGTGTGTGTGTGTGTGTGTGTGTGTGTTTGTGTGTGTGTGTGTATGCGTGTTATACCAGTAAGCCTCTGTTCTCAGAGCTAGCACTTGAATGTACAGTGTGACATTGTCTAGTTGAAGCTGACAGATTACACAATGTCTCTCTCTCACTCACTCTCTCACTTTCATCATTTTGTTCCAGACAGACAGCCATTTCCAGCATGTCTACAGTTGTCTTTTTCTCATTCCCCTCTTCTCTTTTTTAATTGAAGCCAGTGCTGTCTGGAGTGTCAGACAATGTGTGGAGCTTCCAAGAGCAGCGGTAAAAACCGAGGATGTCCATGGCATCTGCCGCCTCACACTCGGCCCACAGTGGAAATTCCTTATCCCTGCTCCAGTGTGTGTGTGTTTTAAGTCTAAGTGGAGTGGCAGTGGGAAGTTCATAATCTGTAAGATAAGACACTTTGTAGTGCTTTATTCGAAAATGAAAAGGCAATTGTGAGTGTGTTAAAATGACAGTTACCAAAAAGCAGTGGTGGAAAGAGTACTGAAAAAATATACTCAAGTAAAAGTACCATTACCTTCCAAAAAATGTAGTGTGAGTAGAGTAAAAGTACTGGTCCAGAAAGCTACTTGAGTAAGAGTAAAAGAGTAGCCTATTTCAAAGTACTCATGAGTATTGAGTAGTGAGTACTGAGCTGTGGATTCTACCCCCTCATAATAAACGCTGTACACCGCA
>NW_015542382.1:565306-565465 GCF_001515605.1 Sinocyclocheilus anshuiensis
TCATGCCATACCTTTACACATTTACTTGAATTGTTATGCTGATAATACAATTTGTAAGGGAAAAGGCATTAAATAGCGAGGTATTTCTGGTTAAACTTTTTCAAAGGAAAACACAAACACACACACACACACACGCATGTCTCTTTGCTGAGCCGCGGC
>NW_015542382.1:565688-569899 GCF_001515605.1 Sinocyclocheilus anshuiensis
CAAGCAACAACGACTTATCCAAGTGACTACTGCAGAACACACGCGAGAGAGAGACGAGGCAGCGCAGATCTCGCGTCTCATAAGTGAGTGGGAATTTACCGAACGTGGTACTTATGACACTTACAAGTTAACACTGTATGCAAAATTTCAGGCCGTGTAGATAGGCAAGCATATATACAAATCATTTAGTAAGCAGAAATCCGAACTTTACCTTAACATATTAAGTTAGAGGAAGATGCGAAAGAATTGATGCTTGAAGAATGCACTTCCAGCAGCCATGATAAACAGTTGGCGGTTAACGTTTTCTATGCACAATTTGATTTGACGAAAGTCACGAGACCTATTACTTTCTATCCAATCACATTGATGGATAAAAATAAAATTAAAATAAGCATGTAACGACCACAAACTGAGGAAAATAGCGGAGTAAAAGTACCGATACATCACTTAAAATGTACTCAAGTAAAAGTAAAAGTACACAATTTTTAAACTACTCAAAAAAGTACAATTACTGATAAAAACTACTTAATTACTGTAACGTGAGTATTTGTAATTCGTTACTTCACACCCCTGCCAAAAAGTGAAAATTCTGTTTTCAAATTTTCAAAAAGTGAAACATTTTCAAAATGTGAAAATGTTCTCACTCTCATGTTGCTCCAAACCTGCATTTAAAAAAAATAAATTAAATATTGTTATTATTATTATTATTCTGTGAAACACAAAATAAGATATTTTGGGAAGTATCTCAGTGTTGATGTTGTTTCTTTTCCTTTCCTTTCCTTTCCTTTCCTTTCCTTTCCTTTCCTTTCCTTTTCTTGTTTGGCCATACAATGAAAACCAATGGTGTCCGATATTGTTTGGACCCTATTGACTTTTGTTGTATGAACAAAAACAGTTAAAATGTTCTTCAAACATAATCCTATTTTGTGTTTCATAGAAAAAACAACAAAAAAAAAACATGCAGGTTTGAAATGACATGAGGGTGAATAAATAATGCACAAATATATTTGTTGGTTTGTTTATGTGGTCGAAGTATTTCTTTAATGTCAGTTTAATTCAGTTTCAAAACTTGTTGACATGTTTTTTTTTGTTTTGAATAATATCTGAGAAAAAAAGAGAAAATCAGTATTTGTGTGTTATATAACTTGTAGCTTAAACAGTATGATGGTCATGGGTTTGATTCTCAGGGAATGCATGAATTGATCAAATGTATATCAAAAGTATAAAGGCATTTAGTATGATAGCCTAGCATCATATAACATCAAACTCAATTAAAATAAATTTTGAGTCAAGTTCCGTTATATGCATTTGCTCTACAGATTTCCTCTGAACACCAGGCTTCCAAAAGTTCTGCACTTGCCCTTTTTTTGTTTGTTTGTTTATTAAATATTTGACTAATTATGATGATGCTTTCAGCTACTAATCAGAACGTAATTATTCTCAGTTCCATTTAACCGATTGCACCATGCTTAACCACATAATTCCACCGATCTCCCCCAAAATCAACACAGAAAATGCGAGGAAAGTCCTGCTTATGAGATTTCATGAGGTTAGAATGCCATCTTAGAAGGCAGCTGCCTACGGAGACAGCAAGACAGCTCACTAGGTTTTGGAACAGAGCTTGTGTACTCTCATGTTGGCTGGCGAGCAGAAATATGCTGTAATACTGACAAGTCAGTTAAGTGATCAGTAATTTTCTCTTTTTCTCTCCAGGATGGGAAGAGAAAGCAGCCAAATACATGGTCCAAGTTTAATTGACTGTGTGCTGGAGTTCACCGAAGTTGCTATGGCATATGCAGACACATTTTTCAGTTTTCTTTTACACACGTATATAGACCACCGCTCGTCTCCGCCACAGTGAAGATGATGAGGTAGCCTACTTCTTTTGTGTGTCTCTGTATATGAGCTCTCTTCAGAGTATTGTAATGTCACCAGACTGCTCCGTTTCAGGCTGTCCCCGCGGCAGCCATAGCTGGGGAGCACGATGTTGGCATCCGCAACACTAACTGAGCTCCTCAACAGCTGAATGGCATCACTGCCCTTCGCTTCGCCAAAAAGGGGGGTAGTGTGTTGCTTGGTAACAGTTCCAGGATATTCAGATGAGGTCTGATATGGCAGTCGGCTGAGGATTGAAGAGCAGAGAGGGGTGTAGAGCTATTTATTCATTTAACCGGCAGCTGCTAACCTTGGATAATTATATGGAATTTGACATGAGCGGCATATTCGCATAATCCTTAAGCTCCCCCACCAATCTAACCATGAACTTTTTCACACCATTGCTGGGTTTTATTGTCATTCTGAATAAACTGTTAACCTTTTTTTGTCTGTTCCTCGCTGGTTCTCTAAAGGTGTTTAAATGAGTCAGAGCTCATGCCCTACATCGTACATCAACGTACAATTGTTGCCAAAACTAATTACTGCATTCTAATAAAAATGTGGAGTCAGGAATCTTGGCTTAGTCATGGCAGAGCAAATATCAGGTTGGTTAGAACAAAATTCAACTGATGAACTGAATTCGCCCACGCGAATAAACAGTTGAGTGAGTTGGGAGCTTCTGAAAACGTTCCAGCCATAATGGCAAAAGAGGAGTGTTAAGTAGCGATGCTGCTAACTTAAAGTGATAGTTCACCCAAAAATGAAAATTCTGTCATTATTTACTCGCCTTCATGTCATCCCAACCTGTATGACTTTCTGTCTTCTGTGGAACACACACACACACACACACACACAAAAGATATTTGGTAGAAGAATGTTGGTAACCAAACATTTTTGGTGACTGTTGACTTCCATTGTAAGGACAAAAAAATATCTTCTAATAAAAATATATTTTGTTCCACAGAATAAAGAAAGTCATAGAGGTTTGGAACAATATGGGGGGAAAGTAAATAATTTTCATTTTGGGGTGAAATTTGGGTCAATTTTCTGTTTTTGCGTACATTTCCTGCGGTCTCAATCAATTTAGTGAATCATTTCGTTCAAATATGTGACTTCCTTTTGATTTATTTTTTTCTGTAGCAAACATTCATTTATATATTTAGTGTAGCCCTGTTATAATTTATATAAATTTGAGTATTTTCTAGTTTTATTTGCTGTATGTATTGCAGATTTATTTTGTTTAATGCTGTTGCCCTAGTTGAGTTTTATCAAAGAAAATAATCGCTTTTGTGACACATTATGTATGTACTGTAAGGTATATAAAAATACCTTAATGTAGTAAGGTAGTTATTTACTTTTTAAAAGTAGTAGCTATTGGGCTTAAATAGTTTGTCCATGCAGAAAAACACTCAGAAACTGATGACGACACACTCTCCAGTCACAACTTTGCACATTTACCTCATATCTTGTGATGTTGCTTCAACTTTGGTTTTTGGACCAGAAGAATAAAATGGCTCAGAAAAGCACAAAAATAACCAGTTCTTCCTTAATAATAAACATAGGCAGTGCTATTAATAAGTATGCTATTAATAACCTCAATTATAAATATACCTCAATTATCTGTTTTAGGGTTTCATGACACTCAGTTCACACAAAAAATAAAATTCTGTCATCATTTAATCACACTTAATTCATTCTCAACCTGTATACTGTCACACCCCTGTGGACTGTTGATTGTGGTCTCTCCCTCTGTGTCCTTATTTGGTTGTTCCTGTTCTCATTATTAGTTAATCACCTCATTGTGCTCACCTGTCTGCCCCTCGTTATCTGCCCTATATCAGTTCCTGTCTCTTTGACAGAATAACCGACCATTAAGTAAAGTATAGCGGCGTCTTTCCCCTCGTTTGTTTTTCCGGTTTTTGTCAGTTTTTGTTTTTATGTTATGGATTACCCCACCTTCCAAATCCTCCTGCTGGAGCAGGGGGAACGCTTCCTTGAGGACCACACGAACGACTTTCTGTCCCTGGCTCACCTCACGCACTACCCGGACAACTGCCTCTGTTCATTCTATCAGGTTGGACTTAACGCCACCACATGAGCGCAGTTGTCCGGGGATGGCCCTCGAGAGAGCCTCGCCACCTTCATTGAGTGGGTGCTGGTGTCCTGCAAGTCCCATCTGACCGTGGACATTGCTGACAACAACACCAGCCCCACTCAGGACCCTGAGCCCAGCCCACCATCTCCCCACGGTACGGAGCACAAGCCTGAGCCCACCGATGACGGAGAGCCATTTCCCGCCACGATCCACGAGCCGGAGCGAAGCCCCGCGGCTGAGA
>NW_015542382.1:570154-570397 GCF_001515605.1 Sinocyclocheilus anshuiensis
ACCAGGTGCGAGAGCCGTTGACAGTGCCCACCACGAGGGAGCAAGCTGTGGACGGTGGGAGTGCGGAGAGGAGCTCCGCCCCCTGCATCATGGCTGAGGGTGAGCGGACTATGGCGGGACATAAGGGCCAGAATATCGAGGGAATTCAGTGTCAAAACGAGGAGGAGGGACCTCGGAATCCTCAGTTTAGCCCAGGAAGGGCTCCCGATCCCCTGTCGAGCCTCGGAAGGCTGGAGGCAGAGG
>NW_015542382.1:570687-573928 GCF_001515605.1 Sinocyclocheilus anshuiensis
ATTAGTTAATCACCTCATTGTGCTCACCTGTCTGCCCCTCGTTATCTGCCCTATATCTGTTCCTGTCTCTTGTATTCGAGTTTGTCGGTTATTGTGAATGTTACCCCGAGTGTGTGTGTGTGTGTCTCACCTTCCTGAAGCTGCCTTGTTGTGTCTATATTAAAAGTCATTAGAATCCTCGTCGTCCTGCCTGCCTCCACACACCGTGACGTATACATTTCTATCTTCTGCTAAAGACAAAAGAAGATAGTTGAAGAAGGTTTCAACTGTTTTAGTCCATATAATGAAAGTCGATGGGTTCCAGTTGACAAAAAACAAACAAACTTATTTAGTGTTAAAGACACAGAGATTCGGAGCAACATGATAAGTAAATGGGAAAAGAAAAAAAATACATTTTTGTGAGAATTATCACTGTAGACTGAGTAACTTTGGACACATCAGTTTCAAAGTAGCTTCTCCAACACTGCTGAATAGAAGTGATATGCAACAGCAAGCCTAAAAGTTTGTGATCCCCACAGATGCAGAGATCTGCTGTGTCAGTACAGTAATGTCCTGTAACGATCAGGCTAACTGCAAAGTGCTCCCCTTTCCCTCCTCAGCAGTGTGATTTGATTCATTTTGGCAGGTCTAATGAGCTCCACACCCAAAAGAGCATCAACGCTGATGAGACACAAAGCACCTAATGACTTCTGATCTCCCTTCTGCAAGGATTTATGTATGTATGACTGATAATTTCTGCATTTATGCTCTTTTGAGGAAGGACTTGAGGTTTATATTGTTTTAAAGCATCTAAGGACTTTTTTTCCCTTCCACAATATGATGACAGTTTGGTTGCCAGTAGTCTTGTAGTCTGTACTGTAGTCTCAGTGTAGCCAAACCGGGGGTCAGTTGCCAGGCACTTCTGCCACTGCGACACACTAAAGTGATCATTGGCATGTGAACAATAAGAGTGGGATAGACTGAAATAAAATGCATTTTCTTTACTTTACCCCCAAAAAAGTTTTAGGTTATTGTTGTTGTTCCTTCAACCAAATCTATTTTCCTCTAGTTATCAATTTCATGGAAGCCATATTCCAACTTAACCACAACTTTGCTTAATCCACTGGACAAATAAACAATTGCTGAAGTTAACTGGCTATCTGGGTCATGCCATGCCACCTGTGCACATGCAGGTGATGCATTTTGGTCTGCTGTTGTTTTACTTTGCTTTCAGAATAATTATTGCTTGTGGTATGTATAGAAATATCTCTGCAGAAGGCGGCAGTTTGCAACACATATCCTTAACATTCTACACACCAAACACAAAGACGGTGACACTCAGAATTACATCATTAAGGGAAGAAGTACACTTTAAGTTACCACCACATGACACAAAGCTCAAATATAACAACAAACAAGGCAACACTGGTGCAAATAATGCTGAAAACAGTAAAAACAGGCAACCGTGAGACAGCAATTTGCATGATTTATTCATGCTGCGGTGTATGCTGAGTGGGATAGAAAAGGAGGGGTGACGTGGCACAGTAATTAACAAGAAAAAAAAAATGCTATTTGTGTCAACAAGGTTGCAGACTCCTGCATTTGACTGTCAATATAAAGTCTAGTCCACCTTGCAGCTTAAAGTAGCCAAGAACCGCCTACATACTGTAGACAAGAACAGTCTTACTAACTGATACATATAGTGTCTTACCACTGATCATTTGTGTATGTGTGTGTGTGTGTGTGTGTGTGTGTTAATCTGTCCTCTCTAGTTTACTGCTAATAAGTGTAATAAGTAATATTTAACACAATTAAAGTGTTGGCATACAGTGTTTTCAATATATTGTATTAATGTCAATCATTCAGATGACAATACTTTAAAAATAGTACAAAGAAAAAAAAACTGACATTGAAAAATTTGACATTAGGAGTGCATGTCTATCCCTCACAGCTTCACATTTATTTGTATATAATAAATTGGCAACTCATAAGATATAAACCAGGATGGTGTGCCATTCAGAATTGAATTTAAAATGTTTATTATTATTATTATTATTATTATTATTATTATTATTATAATTCATGAATTTGAATTGATACAGCAAACAGAAAGGCAGACCTGCAAATTTAAATGAAAATGAAAATTAAAGTTGTAACTATAAAAGCAAAGTTTATCAAGACAAACATTAATGTTTAAAAAAAACGTTTACTTACTGTACAGATGGATAAATGAATAGATACTGAAGATGGATGGATGTATAATAGATATACTATAGAAATGGATGGATGGCTAGATGGATGGATGGGTGGATGGGTGGATTAATGGATAGATGGATAGATACTGTGGATGAATAGATGGATAGATAGACACTGTGGATGGGTGGAGGGATGGATGTCTTGATTGATACAATGGATGGATGGATGTCTTGATAGATATTCTAGATGAATGAATGGATGGACAGATGGATATCCTGATAAATATACTGTAGAGATGGATGGATGGAGGGATGGATGTCTCAATAGATCTTATGGATGGATGGATACTGTAATTAGATGGATGATAAATAGATATTGTAGATGGATGGATAAATGGATGATGGATAGATACTGTACATGGATGGATGTCTTGACAGATATACTCTAGATAAATGGATGATGGATGGATATCTTGATAGATATACTGTAGATGGCAGAGACGTGCACAGACATTTTGAGTGGCAGGGGCTCAAGTGGAAAAAAAGGGCGCTTCTCATATTTATTTTCTAAACAAAACGTTAAATATGTGACCCTGCCTGTGAAAACCCAGCTAAAGTCATTTTTTTTGTGATTTACTGTTTTCTACATACATAATAATATTGACTGATTAAGGCCATGTCAAAGATTGAAATCATAGTGAAATGAATGGTTGAAATCAAACTTTGATGCTTGTTATCTCATAATTAGATTTTAAGACTTTAGCCTGGATTTCACAGACAGGGTCACATATATTTGGGGTGTGCGATATTGCCAAAAAACATATCTCAATATTTTCAATATTATCGATAACGATAATTAGACGATATTTTGTTGAGTGTGTTATTGTGCTGATATCTTAAGGACTACTTTGGACAGCTGACTCCTAAAGTTTTTGATATTCTGCATATTCTGTGTGGTGATCAGTTCACAGCAGTGATAGAAATTAATATTTTCCAAGAAGTTTAAATTGATTTTTTACCTTTTATGGGCATTTTTACCTTTATAAAGCCATTTTTTTCTAAAAGTG
>NW_015542382.1:574340-574712 GCF_001515605.1 Sinocyclocheilus anshuiensis
TGAGTGTGTTATTGTGCTGATATCTTAAGGACTACTTTGGACAGCTGACTCCTAAAGTTTTTGATATTCTGCATATTCTGTGTGGTGATCAGTTCACAGCAGTGATAGAAATTAATCTTTTCCAATAAGTTTAAATAGATTTTTTTTACATTTTATGGGCATTTTTACCTTTATAAAGCCCTTTTTTTCTAAAAATGTGCATCATCTTTTAAGTCAAATTCTTAAATTGAATCAGTCAGTTAAAATGAATAAGTCATTTGGGCTGTTACCAAGCAAATGAAAACAGTATTGACCAAATTAATCTTTGCAATGCAGAGAAAACACAGAAGCTGCATTAGAAGTGGCATTTAGATGCATTTACACACTGTTTAA
>NW_015542382.1:574879-581761 GCF_001515605.1 Sinocyclocheilus anshuiensis
ACATAAAACATTGAATACTGATATTTGAAATTATAAAAAAAAAAAAAATGAAAAGATACTTTAAATGTGAAAATAAAGCCACCAGTAGGTGGCAGCAAGTCACTGTTAATAAGTGAGTCATTGCGACTGAACTGAATAATTTAAACGGTTGATTCATTCAGGAAAAAAAAAAACAGAGTCACATTGCTCAGAGACGCAAATTGGAATTATATTTGTTGGCGAAATAGAGCAAAAACAGTCAATATTGTGTCTAAAACGTAAGTGTCTTAATATTAAATTTTTGTTTATTTAACTGCTGTATAAAATCAAAATCACATTTGTAATCATGCTGCTTTTTGGTGGAAAAAACGTCAGTCCTCGCGTGATACTGATTAACTATGAAATTATATATAAATGTTTACATTTCTGCACCCATATCTTGATTTTTCTGATCATTCTAAATGCATTTTAAAGGGATCATATAATGTTGCTAAAAAGAACATTATTTTGTGTATTTGGTGTAATCAAATGTGTTTATGCGGTTTAAGGTTAAAAAAACACATTATTTTCCACATACTGTACATTATTGTTTCTCCTCTATGTCCTGCCTTTCTGAAACGCGTCAATTTTTACAAAGCTCATCATTCTGAAAAGCGAGGTGTGCTCTGATTGGCCATCTATCGAGACAAAACCAATATAACCCATTATAAACAAGGCATTTGTTGCATCCAGTGGGAACATAATTACGGATTATAATGACTTATACTGTCTTTTTACAAGTTGCGTTGCATCGTGTTGTTGCTCTTGATTTTATAGGTAAACATAAAACCATGTCTGCATTTGTGATCAGAGAAACGACAAACAACAAGCGCTACTCTATACTGCTCAAACCCTGCGTTTGAATCGTCAGTGGCAAATCCTTTAAATATAAAAACGTACTTACAGTCTGTGAGTCAGAACAGCCAGCATTGTAGTCTACTCTCCCAGGATCAGGAAATAGTCCTCCATAAAATGCGTTGCACACATCTGAATATTTGGGTTGAACTGTTCTGTAACAGTGTTGTAAAACAACTTAACCACTGATTTATAGTCATGTCCTCTTTTGGAAGGCCAAACAAAGTGCTTTTGCAACGAAATACACAGTGTCTTCACAACATGGCGGCGGCGGTGGCAGCAACAATAAAGTTACGCCTTCTTTCTTTGCGTGAACATTTGGGAGGCGTTATGCAAATCTTCCCACATCGTGACGTAGACATGTGGGGGCGTGTTTAAATGAGGCGTTTTAGGAGGGTGTGGACCAGTCTTAACGTTTATAAAGAATATCTCTTTGGGTTTGTGACTTTAGTCTTTGCAACTTGAGGGATCTTATCTATTCACAAACAGCTTGTACCACTCCAAAGAGAAAAGAAAACTTGAAATCGCATCATATGACCATTTTAATAAACTGAATCATTCAGTGAAAGAATGCTCACTGGTCTAACCTACTAGTTAGCTAAACTTTAGCTAACTTACATTGTAGCTTTCATGAGTCATGGATGTTAGCGAGACAAATTAACTATATTTGCCTTTTGTCTTTTGGATAATTAGCTGTAAATTCGAGGCACAGGTAGTCTTTTGTTCATCACTACTCACTTCCACAGCAAGACAAACACAACTGGAAAGGGAGGGAGGGCTTCACTTCTGCGGCTCTCTGCCTGTCTGTGATGCACATGTGCCGATCAATGTGTGCTATACTGCTGTGCTGCGGAGACACGGAGGGGAGAAAGGCATCGACAGTCTCAACATTTCCCAACCCGACCTGATATTTTGATTTTTTTATTTGTTTGACAGGGAAAGCTGTGCGCAAACAGAAACACACGCACACATATACACATTCATTTATTTAAAAAAAAAAAAAACTCCCCAGAAAAAAGGGCACTTTCTCTCAAGGAAGAAAAAGGAATCAAAAGCCCCCTTTGATGTCTATGTGTGCACGTGCCTGGTAGATGGATGGATAGGAGAATGAGATGGATGGATAGATACATACTGTAGATGGATGCAACTGTGCAACTCTTGGAGAAAATTCAAGCCAATCAGATGAGAGTTTGATATTTGAGAAAGCTTTTTTCTTTATTTTGTGTGTGTGTGTGTGTGTGTGTGTGTGTGTGTGTGTGTATGTGGAATATAAATCAGATGGTTTGTGGGCATCCCATTTACTTGGAAGTACCAGTAAAAACGACTTTTGATTTAACTTGCATAAGAAATAAACAACTGGCATCCACATCAGGGGCCCTTCTGGTGCTTCGCCAGGGGTTAACAGTTTTAGCATTCATGCTTTTCGCACGCTAAATCACACAAACACACATACACCCCAAAAGTCCCTCAGAGTTCACTGTAATCCTCCACTTGAGAGCCCAGTGTTTCAGTTTGACTGAGTCCACCTCTACACACACATAACCAGGCTCATCCAGTGAAGCACTAATCCATCCGGAAGTTTCCTGGCTGAGGTAGCCTGTACACGCGTCTCTTTATTTTCCAATTTACACGCTTCTCAGTTTATGTTTGCGCTAGTGAGGAAGCAGCTACATCTGACAGATGGTGGTGCATAATTTATCTGCCCCCACCCCCCCAATGGAGACCTGACATATAAGAACTGTGGATGGTCTTAATATTTTACTGAGCTGTGTCGCCCCTAGCGACTGATGTATTTTTCATTGGCCACTGGGCGGACGGACCTGGGGAGCATTCAGGCCGACGTAGCCTCAGGCAGGACCGAGAGCCACAGAGGACAGACAGAATGAGAGAGAGTAAGATATCTAGATGTGTCTTGAGGGAAAGAAAGTAAAAAGATAACAAAGAAGAGCGATAAATCTGTGTAAAAAGGATGGAGAGAATGAAGAAACGAAAGATGAAAGTGAGAGTGGAGGAAAATTGTGTTGGGGTGCCCTTTAAATAATTAAGGCATCCACACGGCAAAGCAAGGGGGCACTGACATGTTTCCCTCATCCAGATGAGAGAGAGGTTTGCTTCTTCTCTGCGTTCAGACTCTAGGTGTCGTCGTTAGTCCAGACATCAGTCATGCTGCGATATCACTGCAACACAGACAAACGCACTCAGTGCAGTCTACATATGAGCTCAGGATACAGTATACTAAAAAATGTTGTTTATTTTACACGACTTATTATTAATGGCATATCATGATTAATAAAAGATATGGATCAGACATGAAATTTGACCAGCAAAACGTGTATGTGCTGCATGAGCTAATTACATATGCAAACATTACTATTGATACTCCTCATATTTGTGCCAACACTATAGAAATACCAAGATGGCGTACTCATATTACTATGAATATACATACACTATTTTAGAAAAAGGTACAAAAGGGGCAGTACCCTTTCACAATTACACCTTTATACCTTATTTAAAGATGCATATTAGTAGCTTAATGGTACATATTAGTACTGTTTGAAAAGATACCACCCCAGTGACAGCTTTTGTACCTTTTTTTTTCTTTTCCTTTTTTTTTCTGAGAGTGTACATCAATAAAAAGAAGCCTGTCATTTCACTGAAAGATCGGGTTATGACTTTTTAATTCAATATTAGATCAATCAATCAATAAAAGAAAGAAACATGCATGAATTAATTATTCACAATAACATTTCAGTGCAACTTTGAGATGTTTTTGAGAGAGAGAGAGAGAGAGAGAGAGAGAGAGACTTGTTTTTAAATTAGAACAATATTTTGCTATTTTTTATTTTTTTTACTTTTTTTAAATCAAATAAATGCAGCCTGGTGAGCATAAGAAGAAAAAAAAAAGATTAAATCAATCAATAAAAGAAAGAAACATGCATGAATGAATTATTCACAATAAGATCAATGAATAGGGTGAATTTACATTTCAGTGCAACTCTGAGATGTTTTTGAGAGAGAGAGATAAAGAGAGAACAGTTGTTTTTAAATTAGAACAATATTTTACTTTATTATTATTATTTTTTTTTTTTTTTACTTTATTTTTGATCAAATAAATGTAGCCTGGTGAGCATAAGAAGAAAAAAATATCTTACCAAATCCAAACTTTTGAATGGTGGTAACTATTAAACTTTGCAATTCCATTTTAATACATTTCAAATTGTGTGGTTTGCTGAGAAGTGATTTCTATTATTTGTAATCAGATTTGTGATCAGTATGATTTTTGACTGGCAGATGATAAAAGATAAAAAAATCCCACTAATTTACAGTGTACATTAAAGTAGGGACCTTGGCATCAAAAGCCTCTTTTCCCAATCTGGAGCCATTCTGCATATTTCCACCTAAAAAAAAGACAGTTCTAGGCTGGAATACTGGCACTGCACATGGCCCCAAAAACCTGCTGGTCTGGAAGCAAGAACCAGTTATGTCAGGGGACAAAGGGTGGGGTAATCTTTCATCTTGGAAAAGTTTTCAGACGGACAACATCTCAGTTTGGCTAGCTGTCAGACTACAATGCGGTGCAGTGAGAAGAGACTTGGGGATAAGCAACTACCTAGAAAAGCCCTAGCCAAAAACCCACAACACACTAGCACAACACTGAAAGCACCTTAGTAACTGAGAACTGTGAGGGAAAAAAAAAAAATACAAATCGAATTATTTTTAGAACAGGTGAAACTGATGATTGTATATTTCACTGAGGTCTGCACAGTCTTGCCCAGTTTACTGAGACAGTGTAGCAGCCCTGACAAATGAGAGGGATTGAGTTAACGCCTTCAAAAGAAAGATTACCGCCTTATTCAGTAAACATTTATTTTCCCCTTCAAAATTACTACTCTTCGGTAGGCATGTGTGTATATATGTGTGTGTGTTTGTGTGTGTGTGTGCGTGCTTTAGGAGGATTAAGCCAAGATTCAATTAACTCCACTGTGAAATCCAGCACCGGGGGAAATCAGTGTGTCTGAATAAACTCATCATGTCAAATGTCTCCATATAACTGTGGGTAAACAACACACACACACACACACACACACACACACTTTTAGAACTGTAGGTGTCATTTCACAGAGAACTAAGTTCACCTCTCTCATTATACACACACACACACACACACACACACACACACTTTTACAACAGAACTGTAGGTGTCATTGCAGAGAGAACTAAGTTCACCTCTCTCATTATGTGATAATTTGAATGTATGCGACAGTAGAGGATAGAGAACATTTACACTTTTTAATGAATTTCTAACAAACAAAAACTTTCCCTGCTCAGGCATGTCTGGGTGGCAGCACTGGGTCGACTTGTTCCTACATTGCAGATACAAATTTTAATTTTTAATTTAAGAACTGTTTTTCCATTCCTCATTAACCTCATATGCTAATGCAATTCCTGTCTGACACAAGCTTATATTCCAAAAAATAAAAATAAATATCAAACCAAACTACTATGCAAAAGCCTACAAATATAGCATAGATTATTATTATTATTATTATTATTATTAGAGTGGCAGAATTCTCGTTTTTGCGTGAGCTTTCCCTTTAAGTGTGAGAAGTCCTGATTTCGAATATATCTTAAAGTCAGTGGCGGAGCTAGAGTTTTATACATGGGGTGGACATGGGGTGGCCAAGGCGAATTCAGGGGTCCATTTTACTATGACAGAAAATGAGTTTATAACTCCAACCTGGCATAAAAAATCATGAATAAATCCTACGACTGCTGATTACTTCACATTACCCCAAAAATAAAGGTGCTTCACGATGCCATAGAAGAACCGTTTTGTCTAAATGGTTCTATAAAGAACCTTTAACATCTAAATAACCTTTTTGTTTCACAAAAGGTTCGTTGTGGTGTAAGGTAAAAAGGTAAGGAATATGTGGTTCTTTAAAGAACCTTTGACTGAATGGTTCTTTGTGGAACCAAAAATGGTTCTTCTGTGGCATCGCTGTGAAGAACCTTTTAAGCACCTTTAATTTTTAAGAGTGTACATTCCTACTTCTTACTTCTATTATCGCATTAACCAGTGGTTGGAGCAAAATGTCTAACATTAACTTGTACAGTGAATTTTGTAAATGTTGTTTAGGAAACCTAAAACTTCAATTACTTCAAACAGGGCTGCCAACTTTTGAGTTCAGCCTGGAGTGAGAATTATTCAGGATTAATTAACAAACCTGCGATTAAGTACACATGTTGAAAACAGCTGAGTAGAATTTTTCAGGTTTCTTTGATGAATAGAAAGTTTAGAAGAACAACATGTATCTGAAATAGAAATCTTTTGTAACATTATAAAGGACTCTATCATCACTTTTGATCAATTTAAAGCATCCTTGCTAAATAAAAGTTTTAATTTCTATATTTATTTACCAAAAAAATTAATAATAATAATACAAATACTGACTCCAAGCTTTTGATTAGTGTATAATCTTACAAAAGCTTTTTATTTCAGATAAATGCTGATCTTTGGATCTTTCTATTCATTAAAATAATCCTGAAAAATTGTGCTCAACTGTTTTAAATTTTGATAATAATAATAAAAACTGTTTCTTGAGCAGCAGATCAGCATATTAGCATGATTTCTGAAGGATCATGTGACACTGAAGACTGGAGTAATGATGCTGAAAAGAAGAGTTTGATCACAGCAATCAATTACATTTTATTATTCAAATAAAACGCAGTTATTTTAAATAGTAAAAATATTTCACAATATTACTGCAAATATATGCAGGCTTAGTGAGCAGAAGAGAATTCTTAAAAAAAAAACATTAAAAATCTTACTGTTCAAAAACTTTTGACTGGTAATGTACGTTATTTTTTTCTCAATGTTTCTAAACTAAACTATACAGGGAACCTTATTGTTAAGGTTAAAAGTAAAAAGTAAAAATGTTACAAGTTCATAGTCACATTTTTTTTTTAATAAAATAACGTTATATATATATATATACGTTATACGTT
>NW_015542382.1:585336-596555 GCF_001515605.1 Sinocyclocheilus anshuiensis
AATGGTTCTTTGTGGAACCAAAAATGGTTCTTCTGTGGCATCGCTGTGAAGAACCTTTTAAGCACCTTTAATTTTTAAGAGTGTACATTCCTACTTCTTACTTCTATTATCGCATTAACCAGTGGTTGGAGCAAAATGTCTAACATTAACTTGTACAGTGAATTTTGTAAATGTTGTTTAGGAAACCTAAAACTTCAATTACTTCAAACAGGGCTGCCAACTTTTGAGTTCAGCCTGGAGTGAGAATTATTCAGGATTAATTAACAAACCTGCGATTAAGTACACATGTTGAAAACAGCTGAGTAGAATTTTTCAGGTTTCTTTGATGAATAGAAAGTTTAGAAGAACAACATGTATCTGAAATAGAAATCTTTTGTAACATTATAAAGGACTCTATCATCACTTTTGATCAATTTAAAGCATCCTTGCTAAATAAAAGTTTTAATTTCTATATTTATTTACCAAAAAAATTAATAATAATAATACAAATACTGACTCCAAGCTTTTGATTAGTGTATAATCTTACAAAAGCTTTTTATTTCAGATAAATGCTGATCTTTGGATCTTTCTATTCATTAAAATAATCCTGAAAAATTGTGCTCAACTGTTTTAAATTTTGATAATAATAATAAAAACTGTTTCTTGAGCAGCAGATCAGCATATTAGCATGATTTCTGAAGGATCATGTGACACTGAAGACTGGAGTAATGATGCTGAAAATTTAGCTTTGATCACAGCAATCAATTACATTTTATTATTCAAATAAAACGCAGTTATTTTAAATAGTAAAAATATTTCACAATATTACTGCAAATATATGCAGGCTTAGTGAGCAGAAGAGAATTCTTAAAAAAAAAACATTAAAAATCTTACTGTTCAAAAACTTTTGACTGGTAATGTACGTTATTTTTTTCTCAATGTTTCTAAACTAAACTATACAGGGAACCTTATTGTTAAGGTTAAAAGTAAAAATGTATTTGTATACAAGTTCATAGTCACATTTTTTTTTTTATAAAATAACGTTATATATATATATATACGTTTTTATTAATTATAATTAAAAAAGAGCAATTATGAGTACATATATAAATGTAATGTTTGCAAAATTCTTCTCTAGTGTACATTTTCTCGCTAGTTTATGGACACTGAATGGATTTTCTGAGGTTATGTGACAGTGTTTTCAAGCTGCTGTCTTTCCGCGGCTGAAACACTCATTGAGTGATTACATGAGACACTATATATTCATTAAGTTGTAGTGTATCTTTTAACATGAAATTCCTAATAAATAATTATTTGTTTCCTATGATCAAAAGCGACCTGCAAATTCATTCTTTGCCACTAGGTGCCGCTTTTGGAGCGGTAAATAATCGTTTGGGAGTCCTTGAACAAGTAAGGTAAAAATAAATGCATATTAGGCTATAAGACAATGAAAGTGTTTTTTGACCTTGCATGCATGCCAACCTGTTGTTGGGGACTCCCAAAACCAAAATATAATATGAACCTTTCATTACCCATAATAGGGGCACTTTAATAAGCAATAAATAAACTATAAAATGTCTTTGGATAGGAAGGCATCAAGGCACGTCCAAATTCAATGTTAGCTTTAGTTCCTGTCTCCTGAGATGCCTTCATCTGGCCGATTTTTGAAGGCAGCATAGATGTATCCTTCGCTGCCTTTGATATAACACAATCCTGTGCGTTCCATTCTGTGACAGTTAAGCTAAAAAATAAAGATGGCGTTTGAAAGTTGTGGTCGGTGGTCAGTTTGTGTGTAAATGTATGTTTTTGATCAATGTTTTCCACTTTTAATGTCATTTCTAGCGAGAAATTACTATTGCAGTGATTAAATAATCACTTAGTTATCACCAAAGCTCTCTATATTTTGCTGTAGATCATTAAACCGTTACGCTGCCTCAGAAGTCTGTCCGAAATCAGTTTCGTGAGTTGCCTTCATGCGCAAACGCTGCCTGCAAGTCATTGCCTGATAGAGCAGCGAGGCAACAAGTCAGCTGCCTAAGTTTTCGGATGCAAGCAAACTGATCAAATTCGGGATTCAGTCTAATTCATTCGGACAGTTCACACATGCAGTGAATCGTTTGAATCCGTTTCTCACGCAGTAAAACAATAACGCGATGTTTGTGATAGTTTAATAAAAATAGCGCTGGGCAAAGATATTTACTGACAGTATGTCGATAAAAATACGTGCACGTCAAGATAAAGTCGTTATTTATTTTAACACCTGCTCTTGGAGCTTGTGAATGACTCTGCAACGCAGGTAATTTTTTATTTTTTTTTGTATTACCAGCTAATACCGTGGTACTGTCACAGAATGCTACTGATTACCTCTAAAAAATTGTCCGACAACATCGATATAGTTTTAAGGCCTCTAATAAACGATGATTTTCGGTGCCTCTGTTATAGAGGCCTTACCATTGCTTGGTTTAGGGAATCGAGGGAATCGTTAAGGGAATTGGCTTATATTTATGACTCGAGGTCAAATGATGCTTAGGGAGTTATTATGTAATATATAATAATAAAAAATGCCATGAATACAAAAGGGAAGTAATAATGTGAAATTTATAGACCAGGGCTGTTAACACAAAGGTTGCAAGGTGAAATGCATATGGGGAAACTCATGAAATGAGGTTACAGAGATGCCACCTCTGCTTAACCCAGATTGTTCCAGAGAGACTGACTCTGTGACAAATGTATGGTGGGATGTGCTAAAAAATAAATCAGTTTAGACAAGCATGATATAATACAAGTAATAATAAATCTAATATGTCTCTATTTTGTTTAATGCAGATTTTGAGCTGACTTGAACTCTAAGTTGTGCAAAACCTGACATTGTCATGTTGTGATCTTCAATGGAAGCTATAGAAAATCTGACCTTGCTTGCTCTTACGCATGCTGACCCTTCAAGACACTAGCAGATCGGCATGGCTTGCTGGAAACTACCGTGCAAAGCACAACAGATTCAGTTGACTGGCAGTGATGGCCTTTTCACTAGGTAAGCAACCACACACCTCTATAAAATGCCTTACTCTGCTTCAGTTAATACTTTTAAATGGATTGATAAACTGTTGTCCTAATCATTTTATACTGTCACAGTGGTCTTTGGTAAAGTATGTTAAACAGCAAGATCAGGCCAGTTTGCCCGTGCGTTGTGCCCAGTGTTCAGAAGAAACAAGAAAAATGTGCTATTCAGCTCTAAGCTCTGATATACAGTACAGGCCTGAACACATGTGCAGATATTCACGGTGCATTACCTTCTAATCACTGTGTCCATGCGTGGTCATTAGGTCATTTGCAACATAACATGGAATTATTGTTCATAGACAACATGGGTTAATTAGAACAACTCCACATCCTCTGTGTGTGACAAGCTTGAGCACAATTCCGAATTGGCCCCCTTTCAGTTCACAAGTTATAATTTGAAATGAATTGGCCATGACCCACAGGATGTTGAATTGAAATTAATTCATAGTAACACAACAGAGGATATTAGTCCAATGTTTAGTTACTTTTTGACTAATTTTGCATAATTTAATTAATGAATTAATTAAATAGTACCTCATATGTAGATCTATCTATATAATATACACACAACATTTATTTTTGTTTGCATTTTACTGCCTTAAAAATTAAAATGTTTAAATCAGGAGTTTTAAATTCATTTCAGTATACAGTATATGGCAAACAACCCTGCTGTGTGTGTGGTTTTCAAGAGGAAAAGGAATAGCAGTAAAGAGGCGAAAAATCCTGTCTAAAAATAAAGTGTCGGCCTGCTTTTTTGAAACAGAGGCTTGGATGTGCAGTGATAATGTCCCAGAGACGTGTGAAATTACATCTGTTTGATTCATTTTTACCTACATCTCTCTCTCATTCCGTCACTCTCCCTCTTCCACTCTCCCTATTGCTTTATTCTTGTGCTATTGCTTTTTAATAGGAAAAACACAAAGAAAATGCCCTCTAGATATGCATTTGATGTGGAACTTGAAAAGATCCTATTATAAGTAACACAGTTTTGTGATATTAGAACACTCCCTTGAAAATCAATAGTTCCCTATTGTTTTTGTAAGTGCGTATGCCTCTTTGTGTGCATGTATGTGTCTGTGTGTGTGTTTACATCATGCCTGTAGCTACAGGCCCTTTGCTTTAAACCCAGCAGTAGGTGGGAAAATCTCTCTGTTTATTGCATTTTTACTATTCTGTTCATTAATGGAAAACTGCAAAAACTTTTTATGGTAGAGCAAAACAGCACTCTTCATTTGTGTGGATGTTTGTTTCACACTGTGTAGTTTCTGTAACTCTCTGATTGAGAAAAAAATAGAAAATCTTTATGTGTGGTGAATATGAAACATTTGAGTTATAGTAGATATGCTGTAGACCAGTGAATCTCAACCTTTTGGCGTACCGGACCCCAGTCCAATTCAGAACCATCCTCAAGGACCCCCAGAACAAAATTGACTCGTATCATTTGTGTCTTTGTGAGGACCAAATGCAGTCAAGTATAATTCAAGTTAGCTGACTTGTCCAGTATTTGGCCATATCATCAGCTATATTGGATTTTTCTTTCATGGGAACATGTCATGTCAAAATATACAAAATTTATACAAAAATGTATACTTTATACGGACCCCCTGGCCTTATGTCAAGGACCACTAGGGGTCCACGGACCCCTGGTTGAGAAACACTGTTGTAGATGAGTTGTGACTGTGATTTTATATACACTGTTTTTACATACACTTACATACATTTTTGCAATGTTTTTGAAAGATGCTCACCAAGGCTGCATTTAGGCCTATGTGATCAAAAACAGTAAAAACAGACTAACAGTTATATTGTGAAATATCTTTTTACAATTTAACATACAATTTAATTTATTGCTCTGATGACAAAACTGAAGAACAACATTTATTTGAAATATAACTTTTTAGAAGTCTTTACTGTCATGTTTGATCAGTTTGATGCGTATTTGCTGAATAAAGTATGCATTTCTTAAAAAAAAAGTATTAACCCCAAACTTTTAAATTATAGTGTATATGTAAGGATATGTACTGCAAACATTTTAAGCGGGTTTGAGTCATGCACTAGAGTTTTACTCCAATCTAAACTGCTTGTATGCCATTGTGCCCTTGAGGAAGGTCCTTTAGGATGTTCAAGTGAGACTCTCCCTATGGTTAGTTTTAGTCATTTTAAAAGTAAAGTCACTTAGAGACAAGTAATAAATGCACATTATCTTGTGGAACTTGCATTTGTCACATTAAATTACATTTTAAAGGGGTCATATATTCTACACTTTCGAATCATTTCCCTCTGAAGTCCATTTATAAATGTTCAGTGCTTCCCACACATAAGCTGTGTCCCAAAGTTGAGTGTGCACACTTCGAAGGCCACGGACTTCGAAGGTCAGGCCTCCGAAGTGCATGAAGGACGCTCCGAATTTCACAGGATTTCCTAATTGCGACACCAGAGGTTCCTGATTAGCACTCTGTCACATAGCAACGGTGCGAGAGGAGAGCTGACGAGAGGACAATCCTGCCAGGATAGGTGGAGCCAGAATTGCTCATTTTTGTTTTTATGTTTTACGTCATAATGGAGGAGACGGTGATGTACCTCAGGCTTAGCCAAGACCAGGTAAGTTACACTGGTTTGCGGCGTCCTTTGTCGGATTACAACTTTAAATGCAGGAATTGGCTTGGAGCTTACTTGAATAATGTAATGATACATATGAAAAACTACAACACACACGCACACGCACACGCACACACACACACACACACACAAGTTCAAATTCTGACTGATATCTTACAAAGGTGCAATTTTATATAGTTTATTGTCTTGACCATGGTGATCATATGTAGACAGGTTAGCAAAAATAAAACTGTGAATACAAAAAATAGAGCATTGTACAGCTCAATGTTCAGTGGCAGCTGTCACAGCTGAACAGTGCTCTGTTTGACCGGCTCTGTGCTCTGTTTGATGCAGCCTCTGAAAGAGTTAGCAAAAATTTGTGAATATTTTGACAAAATGTTGATACTTTCATTTTCAAAATAATCAGAGGTGGACTGTAAGGAAGTACATTGGTTAAGTATACTCGTACAAATATGAAGTACTACGTTTTCTTTTTTTTCCTCACAGGACAGCAACACTACAAAAATATGGTTTCTCTAACAAATATGAAGTACCAAGTTTTATTTTTTTCTCACGGACAGCAACACTATAAAAATATGGTATTTTACAATATGATGCATTGTTGTAGATTAAACTACCCAACAGTATATTTAGTAGGCCTGTAGCGAATCAGCTCATGGGGAAATACTCCAGGTTTGGAATTTTCATTTTTGGGTGAACTACCTCTTTAGCTAAGGTTATAAATATGATTAGTAGCTTTTCCCCAATGTGCTATTAGTAGTTACTAAAAGTAGTTCACTAAAGTACCTCAATATTTCTTCTACTAATTACTTTGTCATAGCTCTAAACAATTTATCTTTTCCTTCTTTCCCTAAATCAGACCAGACCCCTGCACTGCAGGATAAAGCTGAATGTGCCAGTGCTGGACAGGTTTTTAACAGTTTTTTTTAACAGTCCGGCTGAGCAGGAAGAGATTCACCTCCTGAAGACCCCAGAACACATGGAGGCAGGGCTGGGCTCAAAATTTGTTTTTTTCCGATGTTAAACCTAAGCTATGTTGTAAATAGTTGTAAAAAGTACAGAACAATTTGTTTTAATGTGTAAAAAAAAATATTTACAAGACAAAAAAATAAACATATTAAAGGGGTCATATGATGCTTTTTTAAAGATCATTAGTTTGTGTATTTGGTGTAACAGAATATGTTGACATGCTTTAATGTTCAAAAAACACATTATTTTTCAAATACTGTACATTATTGTAGGTCCTCTATGCCCCGCCTCTCTCATATTCACCCAAAAATGAAAATTCTGTAATCATTTACTCGCCCTCAAGTTGTTCCAGGTTTGGAATTTTCATTTTTTGGGTGAACGATCCCTTTAGCTAAGGTTATAAATATGACTAGTAGCTTTTCCCCAATATGGTATTGGTAGTAACTAAAAGTAGTTTACTAAAGTATCTCAATATTTCTTCTACTAATTACTTTGTCATAGCTCTAAACAATTTTTATTTTCCTTTCCCGAAATCAGACCAGACCCCTGTACTGCAGGATAAAGCTGAATGTGCCAGCACTGGACAGGTTTTTAATGGTTTTCGGCTGAGCAGGGAGACCCTGACAGTGCTGCTGGATCTTCTGAGAAGTGAGTTCAACACGGATGGGGTGCCACAATCCAGACCCTGGTGTTTATTTTCTGTCTGCCCTAGGGCTCAAAACTGATGTTTTTTCTGATGTTAAACCTAAGCTATGTTGTAAATAGTATGTTGCATGTTATAAATAGTTGTAAAAAGTACTTTCAGTAATGTATAGAACAATTTGTTTAAATGTTTGTTAAAATGTATTTACAGGACAAAAAAAATAAACGTATAGAAGAATGTTTTGTGAAAAAATTGTAAGCTGCATTAAAAAAATAACAATGTACATAATTACTTCTCTTTTATTTGTACATGTGAATATGCAAAACAAAAATACAAAATGTACAGAAAGTACTCAGACTCATTTTCAAATAAATTACACTACAAAAATTAATAATGTATACAACTTATTCATTTAATTTTGAACTTACATCACAAAAACAAACTACAGAAATTAGGTTGTTTAATTGACAATGCGACATTTAAAAAAAGATATTGAAAAATTGTAATGTACCCAATTTTTCCAGTTTTCTCTTCTTGAGAGAAGGGTTAATAAATAATGTATTGTCTCTCCATTCTTTCCCTTTTCTTTCCAGTGCTCTTCTCTCCTCTGTCTCTCTCTGGAGTTCGATATCCGCCATGAGTAGCTCCACCAGCTCACCGCTCACTCCCTCACCTGTCCCAGGACACTTGCATTCTAAGGCAGAGCAAATAAACCATGCCGGTTAACAACAACAGCACAATGAATTTCAGCAAAAAAATGTGTGTTTTAAGTCTTTCCCCAGCACTCATTTTCTCCAGAATAGTCCTAAAACAAGAGAAAATGGATACACTTATGAAAAATATAAAGACAGGTTTGCAATCTTAACATTAGAAAATATGACACAGCAGGACATGCATACAAAATACTGAAGTGCTAAAGTTTGGTTAAAACATTTGTAGACATGACAGCACTACAAAAACACAACAAAAAGAAAGACTATTGCCTTATATAGTGGTTGTCTTATTGTTTGTGGGCTTTGTTTTTGTTAAACAAAAACCCTCGCTTTTAACACTTGTTTCGCTAGGTATTTGAGTAAATGAAAACACAATACTTGCATTTCAATGTGAATTCCCCCACAGAACTGTCATCCTTCATATTCTTTGAATATACATTCCATCGTCATCTGCACGCAAGTGATTCTGGGATATGGTAGGGTGCAAAGTGTCCATCAGATGTACACTTCATTTTCCCGGGAAACAGAGGGTGCATTTGAAGTCGCTTTTGAAATACGTCAGCATTCGTTGCTAGGGATGGGCAATACCCCTTATTTTGTTTTCGATACGATACCGATCTTTTTCAAGACAGTATCGTCGATATCGATACCGATTCGATACTTCTGCACTAAACTTTTAAATTATAAAATGTATTAAATTATTAAATTACTGAGAGTAAAATGGGTAATGAAAACCACTTAACTTTATGTTTAAAACGCATTTTAACCCGTTTAATCCCACATTTTTCCCAGACATGAAAATATCCAAATGATGCGTCATCAGTAACCCTTTGAAATAATCAATTACTTATTTTTTTTTTTTGGAAAAGTGTGTGAAAAATTTTATTTTATGGTCAGTCACAATTGTAACCGGTGGGATAATGTGTATACTGAATTAACATATTTCTGCAGTCATAAAATTTTTTATATATCTTAGCCCAGCTATTTTAAACTGTTTGATCACATTCTAGGGTTACTATTATGCATAAAAACCCTTATACAACATTGATAGGAATACTGAGATCAAATACAAAAAAATACAACCATAAACGTATTTCACATTTTTTACTTTTTTGTAACATATATCATCACATTTTTATATTAGTGCTACCAGTATTACAACATTAATATTCTAACTTATTTGTAACATTTGGTTTTTTGTTTGAGTATCATACTTTTGATACTAGCGTCAGTATCGATATATCGATACTTCGGCTCGATACGCCCATCTACCCTTCGGAGTCCATGCACTTCAGTTTGGGACACAGCTATAGACTTTACTTGGGCGGCCGCCCCAGGTATATATACGGCTGCGCAAGATATATGGAGAAACATTTTTGCTTTTATAATTTTTATCCTCATACTTTTTTATCTGCCCAAAAGAATGAAACCATCCGCGATCGATTAACTAGTGGAAAATCTCCCCTTGCCCTACACTTTCATATCTGCTCTTTCTGTGTGCACGACTTGCCAGAACTGTTTACTCCAGCTGACGTTCCCACGTGCGCTGCAGAGACGCGGTGGATATTTCACAGAAAAAGACTGTGCTCGACAGTGCGGTCGCTTCAGTCACAAATAAAAATAGATGTACGCGAACTGTAAAATGTATTTAAGGAGCACGTGTGCAAATAAATCCCTCCGGGTGAGTTTTCTGAAATGTAATGTCTTAAAAAGTCTTCAATACATGAAATGGTAAAACAAACGTCTTAATGACCATTTTAAGTCGTCTTATATTTTGGGGATGGAAAAACATAAATCGCGATACAGCCTATCGATTATGAAACTTCAAAATTAGTTAATTAAAAAAAGAGCGCTGCACGTTGCAGTGTCACAAGGCGGCGCTGTTGCGCGTTCTACAGGCTCGCGCAACAGCGCTTCAGACTGCTTCAAAGTGATTCCCAATCAATGAATAGCGCACATTTATGCCTACAATTTCTTATGAACTCGAGTTGATGAATTATGACAATGTCTACTTTATGAACTTTATATAATATGTTTTAGACGGTTGTAAGAATGCATATTTTATCTAATCTGAAGAAGCATCCCGCAATAGTATAGATATTTCAAAATAAGAGTCCCTGTGTATTTCGGCCTTGTCTATAGTTAAAAGTCACACGTAAATTTTTTTAATTGTTTTATTTTTTTCTGGTCATTATTGGTATTTTGGTGACACAATTAATTGTATTTAATTTCATTTCAATTTCATTCATAGTAAACTATTGTAGTTTCTGGCTGGGAATGGGATGCTTCCCCACAGGAAGAAAAGACTAAGAACATTATTTGACACATTTATTCAATATATAGATTCTACTAGTATCAGTAAAATATGTGTCCCATTCACTGAGAGAGACACTATATGACACAGTAAGGATAACTCTACCATTTAAATGCTGTGATTTTGCATAATTTACAATGCATATAATAATGCATAATATTAGTATGTAATTAAATGTAGTAGTAGCCTATGTAATTAAAATTAATTTAAATAAATTAAAATATTGTTAAAAATCACACATTATTTGTTATTTGTCACATGTAGACCATTTTTGTGCTATGGGTAATAGGAGGATTTTCCACTTGGCTACCACCACAAGTATATTTCAAACCTGTGGGGACCACTGATGTTAGTAAGGTTTCTTGCACCAAAACAGTCGTAATTTCATTTTCAATTTTCCACCTTCTCTCTGACCCTTGTGCTGCTTTCTAGACAAGAATTCTTTCTTCAGAATAACCACTGAAATGGTGGTCATATTCAGACATCTGACTTAAGTAAGTGCAGATCAATCAACCTCAACCTCAGTGAGAAATGCTCATTTGATATTAGTGTTATTATTATTGATAGATATAGGCCTATTATTGTTAGAAAAAAGTTTAAAATGGTTAAAGACAAAGAAAAACAGGAAACCAGTGTTATAGTTATTATTGCTTTTTGAAGTGAGTCATGGCACCAACTTATTATTTTCTATATTTTTATGATTGACTGAAAACCTGTGAAGCTGGAAGTGAAGCATTTCAACTCGAGCATTTCCAAATCGAAATTTGCCTGGAACTTGGCATTAAAATGAAACCGGTCAGTAAATTTAATGCTACTGTACCTTTACTGCTAAGCTGCTGAATGCCAAATTTGTGCTGATCTTTGAAGCATGGTTTCCATAAATGATCTTTATGTATAGGCCTATGTGTGCGTGTGTGTAATA
>NW_015542382.1:596660-610891 GCF_001515605.1 Sinocyclocheilus anshuiensis
GACTTGGCACAGCTGATTGGTTCATGCTGCATATGCAGCCAATGAGCTTACTGCCTTGCATTTATATGGCTGGCTAGCATTCACTAGAGATGCCTACAGCATGCTTTCAGAGTTTCTCTGAAACTCAACAGCTAGATAAGTAAACGCTCTTCACTCTGATTTCAGTGCATTATTGCGTTCGTCAGATTTACTTTTTTAAACTAGAAAACATGCAAGTTGTAAAACTATGCGCAGGTTATTCGCGTGAGGAGTAATTACTAAGCAGGTCTTGTTCATATAACAGCAGTAGCATTAGCAGCAGCAGCAAGCAGTTTTCCTAGTTCATGTACTATGTGAGAATACAGCGTCAAGCGTCGTAGATTTAGAACAGTAAAGTGAATTGGGGATTATCTTATTTGCCCGAAATCTCCAATGCTTTTAATATCTTCTGTGGGCGTTCATTTTTACATTAACCGCGAACGGATCGCTTCCAGATGCATACCTCACTAGTGGGGTTGGTTTGCAATTGGCGTTTCACAGTTATTCACAGTTTTAAGTCAAGGTGAACCCGTATAACTGTTTTTCATAAACGCCATACTGTCAACAGCCTTACCTATTTAACCATAACAACTTAATGAGCAACAGAAAATAATATACCCGCTTATATGTGTACTTGTGCCGCATTGCAATGCACTCAGAAGAGGGAGCGCTCATTCTTAAAGGCGCTCATCTCTATTTCATTCGTTACCTTGGTTCAGCGATAGTGAAGAGTTTATTGTGAAAGTCAAGTTTAGTGATAGTTTAAAGATAATTAGTCATGAATTTGTTTAAAATATAAAGATACTACTAATAATAAATCATTTCCAATTAGTAGCCCATGTACAATGTAGCTAATAGTAGGACACTCTTAAACTGGAATTTACTATTTGTGTGTTCAGTTGGGCTTACAGCAATTATAGTACTTTCATGGAGCGTAGTAGCAGTATCATAGAATTCAGATTGCGTTATTAGCGAATTGTTCATAGCAGTATGCATAGCAAATCAAGTCAAATTAGTACTGTTGTTTATAGCAGCGGCAGCAGAAAGTATCTGGTTGCATGAAATTTCAGTGATAACACATGGGGTAAGTAACTCTTTAAAATTGGAACTCTTCAAAGCGAAATAGGCATTTTTTGTTTGCGTTTCATTGTTTAATAAAGACGCTTATAGTAATTCTAAGTACTTTCGTGCAGTATGCATAGCTATTCAGATCGCAATTTATAGCAAATTTAATAGCAGCAGAATGGCATAGCAAATTCAGATGCAATGTTAGAAATAATATTAGCAGCAGTCTGCATAGCAACCAATTATTATTACTAATATAGCAGGGGCAGCAGAAAGTACTTTAGTTGCATGAAATTTCAGCGATAATGCATGGATGGGCTACAGCAATTCTAGCACTTTCATGGAGTGTAGCAGCAGTATCCATATAATTTCAGATTGTGTTATTAGCGAATTATTAATAGCAGTATGCATAACAAATCAAATTATGCGTTTAGTTGCAGCAGCAGTAGGTAGACCGTAGTTTACATATACATGTATTTATTTTCCAGACGCTTTTATCCAAAGCGACTTACAATTGCTGAAGTTTCAGTGACTAAAATGGATGCGTTTCGTTTATTTAAAAGGGGTTTATAGCAATTCTAAGTACCTTTGTGCAGCAGTATGCATAGTTATTCAGATCACATGTAGCGAATTTAATAGCAGCAGCATGCATAGCAAATTCATATGCAATGTTAAAAATAATATTAGCAGCAGGAAGTCAGATTTTTATTGCTAATATAGCAGCGGCAGCAGAAAGTACTTTAGTTGCTTGAAATTTCAGTGATAACGCATGGGGTAAGCAACTCTTTAAAGTGAAATTTAATAGGCTTTTTATTTATTTGCTTATTTAACAGGGCTTACAGTAGATTTTGTGAACTCTTCAAAGCGAAATAGGCATCATTTGATTGTGTTTGCTTGTTAATAAAGACGCTTATAGCAATTCTAAGTACTTTTGTGCAGCTTTAGCAGCAGTATGCATAGCTATTCAGATTGCTAGTTCAGTGAATTTTAATAGCAGCAGCACGCATAGCAAAATTCAGACGCAATATTAGAAATATTAGCAGCAGTCTGCATGGCAATCCAATTATCATTGTTGCTAACATAGCAGCGGCAGCAGAAAGTACATTTAGTTGCATGAAATTTCAGTGATAAGATAACACTTGGATGGTAGTGAACTTTTTAGGTGAAATAGGCATTTTATTACTTTACTATTCAATTCAACAGGGTTTGCTCTTCAAAGCAAAATAAGCATTACTTGGTTGTGTTTGTTTATTTAAAAGGGCCAGTAGCAATTCTAAGTATTTTTGTGCAGCAGTATGCATAGCTATTCAGATCGCAATGTTAGCAAATTTTATAGCATGCATAGCAAATTCAGATGCAAGGTTAGAAATAATATTAGCAGCAGCATGCATAGCAAGTCATATTGTTGCTAATATAGCAGCGGCAGCAGAAAGCGCTTTAGTTGCATGAAATTTTAGTGATAACTTATGGAGGGTAAATTAACTCTTTAAAGTGCAATATGCATTTATTACTTTGCTTATTCAACAGGGCTTACACCAGGTTTCGTGCAGCAGCAGTAGATTATGCTTTCCAAATTCTGATTAAATATTACAACCGCAACAGCTCGCACAGTAAATTCCTACTACAGGAACTGGATATCATTAACAGCAACAGCATGTACTTCAACTCAGTATTGAAATGTTAGTGAATATGATCAATAGCAGCAGTAGCAGAAGTTTTGTTGCGTTGGCCGTGTCGCACTGCATACATTGCGGACAGCTTTACCTATCGTAATGACTATCATAGTTTGGAAGTCAACGGCTATCATCAACAGTACAAACATTCTTCAAAATATCTTCTTTTGTGCTCAACAGAAGAAAGAGACTCATACAGGTTTGGAACAAGTAGAGGATGAGTAAATGATGACAGAATTTATTTTTGGGTTAACTATCCTTTTACTTACTCAACATCCAAAACAATGCTGTGTGCTGGGCTAAATGGTGTGTACATACAGTATGGTGGTATTTTTTACCAGCTGATAACTGACAGAGCTTTTATGACAGCCAAAGTGAATAGGCAACATAGCTGTAATGAAAAGCAACAGGTATGCTTAATCACTTTCTGCTTTTGGTTCTTTTAGACGTCTTAGGTCAATTTTGTGTTCATATTTCAGTCAAACCACATTAGAGTTTGTTTGAAAGAGGACCAAGACCCATTTGTTTTTTGTTAGTTTTTTTGTTTGGTGAGCACCAAGTTTTGGACAGCAGCGCTTACACTTGAAGAACCACACTAACAGCAATTGCACCAGAGTTAATTTTAATCAAACCAAACCTGCCAAGTGAACACACCCAAATGTTTTTTTTTAACTATAAAACAAGTAGAAACCAACATTAAGTTCCTTAAATCGACACAAATCCACATCTCTATTCTTACCATTGCAGCATATCTAAGCCCAAACATGTGATGTGGTAATTAATTGTCTGCAGAGTTATTTATACGGGTATTTTATAAAAATGTGCAAGTTACTAGTGAACTGTTGTAGTATCATTCCCTGAGCATGCTGGCTTCATTGATCTACAACGTGTTTAATCCAATCTTCAGTACACCTTTCAAAGCTGAACAGCTCTTATAAGCCAATAAATGAAATAAAGCTTGCTGTGTGCTTTTCTGATATAAACAATGAATATGTGGTGAATGTGTGTGTGAGGGTGGAGAGGTCAACTCACTCAATCCCACATCTCTGCCCCTTGACTGAATAGGCTGACTATATATCTGTGAGAATGGGGCAGGAGGGCCGGTATTCTTATTGATCTTATTCACGCACACACTTACACAGTACAGCACCCGCGTGGCTTTGATATTAGGATGTTAGGGTTGATCTTCCATATTGATGAAGTACAGATAGAGAACAAACATGAAGTGCGTACAGAGAGTTGAACTACACCCGACCCTCAATATACATTTCCACATGAGGATCCGCATGATCTTTATATTATATTGCACCCTCTCTTTGTCTCTCACACACACAATCTAACGCTGAATGTTTACACAATCAATGCAAGTAGACAGACCTCTTCAGTGCAGTTGTGTAAGGTACAGCATGAAAAGAGAGTTAGCAGAAGAGGAGTCCAAAATAATCAGCTATCCTATTGAGGGTTATTGAACTTTGCAGAGACATCTAGAGTATTGACATATACAGTATTAGGGCTGTTACTTCAACACATTCATTTAGTCCAATACATATTATTGTTCACACTAGATGCATTGTTGTATTCTACTTGCTCTTTTTAATTGTTGGTTTATGAAAATTTGGTAACACTTGAATATTTGGTAACACACAATATATATATACATATATAAAATATAAACATATATACACATATATAACACATATATGCATATAAACATATATATATTTCAATCATGACAACTCTCTGAAGATTTTAGCATGGTGATGGTTAATACAATAATATGCTTAAAATCATCCCTATAAGGCAGAAGGCATATAAAAGATAAAACCCTCCAGAACAAGCAGATCTATTGCCAAGACATATGTACTGCTGCTGCTCCGGAGAGCCGTGAGACCGTGTGTTTGCTATCTATGTGAGCCTGGGCCGGCTTTGCTGAATGGCTTAACGCTAGTGAACTAATGCTGTGTGTACCTGATCGGTTGACCAGATAGCTTAAACTAGTGACCTGAGTCTAGTGTATTTCTGGGCTAATGGAGCCAAGATAAATTAACTAGTGGCTTAACAATGTGAACCTGGGTGCTGTACCCTTAGGTTTATGTAACTAATTACCTAAATAACTATGTGTGTCAATATACCATACACTGCAGGCTGATAGATGAGTAAGCCCCAGCAACCACCTGGCTCAGGCTCAGGTGGCCTGAGCAAATAGTTTTAAATTTGTCATTCAAGAGTTGTATTAATTTTTTTTTCATTAACGTTCATTAACATTACTGCAATGTAAATACTTACCTTTAACTTATTAATAAGCTAACAAAATATTTGGCGAAAGAATAAATCACTGTGCACCCTGTAGTTGTGGTGTCATATGCCCAGGACTAATTCTGCATCAAAAATCAGCTGCTCATTTTTTTTGATAATTAAAAATATTTTTATTGCATATTAAGAACAATAATGTTTGCATTGTATGAACACATCATTGCTAAATGCATGGCTCATTCCAAGATGGTCTTGAGCAGGACACTACAGTGACTTTATTTAAATGCAGTTGTCTGATTTTATATTAATTGTGTCCAAATTAAAATTCGCAACATAGAAATGCTGTGCATGCTGCTGCTGAGAAAAATCTCGATGAATTAATGTCTATGCAAGCTGCTGCTACTGCACAAGAGACTGAAATGCTGAGAGCTCCATTAATTATTTAAGTAGCTAGGCGAATGCCTATTTTACTCTAACACGGTGTCTACGCCAGACGCGAGCGGCACAACATGACAAAGTCAATAGACCCATTACGATAGGTAAAGCTATATACTGCCTTTTGTTTAGTATCTTTAGGTTTGTTAAAAATTACAGTGTGAACGCTAAATGAACCAGGACAAGATGTGTAATTTCCTTTTTTGGTCCAGACCAAAAGAACCAAGAGAACCGAACTACAAGTGTGAACACCCTTAAATGATTAGCCTATAACTTGTTTTCCTGAAGGATTAATTAAAAGTAAAATATAATAAGTATGTAATATGGTGCATACATTTAGCAATATATCTGTCCTCTCTAGAGTTACCTTCTGATTATCAATCTTGTTTGTTTGTTTGTTTATTTATTGCTGTAAATAGTAGTAAAGATATTCATGTGAAATTCTGAGGCAAAGCTGTATTTATTGTTAGATATTTTTATATATAATTGACCATTTAAAATGCTTTTGTTTTATATTAAACTTTGCTTTATATTAAAAAAGTAACACAGCTTGCTTTTAATTATATTTCTCAAAAGAACTACTTGTTACTTTGTATAAAACTTTTTAAATTAACAAAAAAGGACCTTAAAAGCACATTTAAGGAATCTTAAATAATTTGTCAAATTCTACGTTTGTTCAGGTGATAGAAAAGTTCCCCTTCCTAAGCCATTGCAAACGTGTGTGAGAGTGTTCAGATATCCTTTGTGGCACTGCAGTGGATTGATCTGCCTCCAAAAGCATTTGGCAGATAAAGTTGTGTCTAATGTAGACTTCCCCATGAGAGACACCAAACACTAGCGAAACTGATCCAGAATCAGCCGCAGTTTGATCTCCAGAGGGCCTGAGAGCAGGTGGAGCGTTATGAAACTGATCTCAGTAGAGCGCTAGAGTTGTTTGTTTATAGACAGTGGCCTTGATGGTGGAACCTTTAATGACTGAATGGGTCACAGGGGGTAATGCACTGAATAAAAGGCAGAGAGAGATGATGGATAGAAAGATTCAGCAAATAAGAAGAGATGAAAGGAGGAAAGGAAGAGAATATTAAAGTGGGAGAGAGAGAAAGAAAGAAGGTTTGATATATTTGTCATCATTCAGAAATGAATGATCCTGAGAGAAGAGGAGGCGTTTAGCATTCCACACTTCTCTAGGTTCTTCTTTCTCTCTGTCCTTCTTTATTCTTTCCTTCACTCATCCAGTAGTGTCAGAGCTCCCTCAATGAGGATGGACTAGGCTTTTAAAAACAATATTGAAGGCTAAATGATCAAGCTTCACAGTCTGAGTTTATATAAATGTATATAAGTATATGAATGTATTAAATCAAAACAGAATCAGCACAAGCTGGGTTTTTTTAATCTAATTTCGTTGTTATTCAGAGTTGCCATATGACAACATTCCCCACAATTGTTCACCTGATTAAAATTATTATTATTTAAATGTAATTTAAATCTAATTTTACTTGTATCAATGGAGATATTTTATTTATTTATTTTTAAATCACACTTTTTTAGAACCCAATGCACTTCAAAGATGGTTAACACAACCTTGAACACCTCAAATAACAACTCACGCTTACAAAATTATTAGCATGTTCTTATTACCCACTAGAAATATGCTGTGTCTGGTTGGGCCAGGGATAGGAGTAGTACTCTTTATGCAGAATGACCCGGGTTCAATTGCCATGCTGGAATAAATTATTTTTTTAATAAATCAAGTAAAATTGCAGCTCTATGCCACTGGATGAATTTTAACTAGTGATTTCACTGATTTGATTAACTTGACCTCAAAGCTGTGATGAACTCTCCATTTTCCATGGTGGCTTCACTTGAACTTAATCATGCTCTAACTACTACTGTTAAAAACTTATACTAGTGTATTAGAAAAGCAATTGTTCTGCACGAAGGTGACACTGAGATAATTATAATAATTTAAATGTATGAACAAACTTAAAATTACTGAAGATTTGTAGATTTGGTCTTTAAATTAGTTTTGAGCCACTAATTTAAAGTTAAGGAAAAAATATTGTTTTCGCAGGACAACAATTTGACAGATTTCTTACTAATACTTTAAATAAGAAAACAAAACTTTATTATTTTTAATAGCTCTTTTTAAATTAGTATTTTCGTAACTAGCATTTAAATATTTATTTTGTGCTTATTTGTAAAATGTATTATAATCTGATTTAATAATCTGATTAATTTTAAAGCTGATTATTTTTTTAATATTTTTATTTAAACTTTTCTTTTTTGGCTTTGCCCCTAAGTACACATGGAGCAGCAGTCTTATCCTTACTCCTTCTCTTTCTTTTTGAGTGCCAGCTTTTCTTCTGAAGCGAGGAGACGCAGTCTGAGTCGAAGGACAAAAAGCAGCAAAACATGTTGTGTTTGCTTTCTTCTACTCGTTTGTTTTTCTGAGTTCCTTGAACTGTGCATCCAAAGAACGTACAAGTATTTGAGGAGAGTTTTACATGTGTATTTAGGGCTCAAACACACACACGCTGCACTATGTGTATGAGTAGGGGCCATCTGTTGTTGGGCACTCTGTTGACGGGTGAATTGCAGAGACACATCTGTTCACAACTCTGTGCCACACAGGGTGGCGCCTGCGCTGAAATCACACAGCACCATCGCTCTGCCCCCCATTGGCTCATGCTGAGCCCATATCATGCCTGGGTCTGTCCAGGGTGCCAGAGGCCTGGCCTTCTACCAGTTTCTACCACCACCTATGACATGTGAGAGAAAAGACCACCATTAGAAACCCTGGCCCTCAGCCAGACATGCAAACACACATTGTTCTGCCTCTCTTCCAGAGCACACAATTAGGGTAGGCTTGCCAAGTTTAGCCATATTTCCATAAATCTGAACTCTTTACCTCTGTCTACTGTATGAGTGTGTGAGTTTTTGTGTGTTCATGCCACTCATCATTATAGCTTTAGTTAGACTAAATGCAGTCATGTCCATTTTGTGTGCAAGAATATTTTCTCCCATTTTTCAGCTGTGAGCAGAATGGGCTTCATAGTTTCATAGTAAAAAACCATTAGCACCGAACTGGTAAAAGCATGTTCTCTCTTTCTCTCTGTGTACTGAAAATACCATTTATATTGCTTTGTTTTCCCTATTAAAGTCATGCTCCCTGTCTAAGTGTGTGTGTGTGTGTGTGTGTGTGTTAGATAAAACAGTTCTTCTATTAGTAACTATTACACAAGCTGTACACAAAAGCAATGAGCTCTCCCCTCTTAGGAAGCAGGATTTTCTGCTATGCTTTTATGTCTCTGCTGAGACACTGTAAGTCAGCTTTACAAAGACAATCAGATGACTGTATTAAACAATTTCAGTTACATAAAAACAAAACCAGTGTCCTTTTGTTATGTATAACTAACTAACTGTCTGTCTGTCTGTCTCGTTTAGTCTATCTACCCTTCAGTACAGATATTTTTTTCTATCTATCTATCTGTCTGTCTGTCTGTCTGTCTGTCTTTCTCATTTTGTCTATCTACCCTTCACTGTTAGACATTTCAAAGGGTTTTTACAGTTCTAACACTGTTGCCAGTAAGTTACTGTAATTAAGATTTACAGTAGCAAACTGTATTTGATTTACAGTAGCAAACTGTACCGTTTTACAGTAAATTACTATAAAAAAATCCAATTCATCAGTATACTACCGTAATTAATTTATTTTAATATAGATTTCATTTGATTTTATATTTTTATATGTAGAATTCATTTTATTTTTTATCCTACATACTGTATGTATTACTGGCATTCAATTAAAACAGACACAATAATTACAAAATATCAAATTCTTTATTTAAAACACTGAATGTATAACACTTAAAAATACAGTCTTCCAGTGCTGGAACAGTTCATCTTCACCATTTCTCCTGTCTTAGGACATTTTGCAGTGCATTATGTTGTATTCTCTGGATTTATCCTCAAAAATAATCTATAGGCAACAAAAACATAATGGGAAAAGAAATACATAGCCGTCTGCAAAACCCAGGTGCTGCTCCAAAACGTGGCCACCACCTTTGCTCACCATCCACTTTGTTAGTGACTGAAATGTGTTCCCTGAAAAACAAAAAAGTAGAAATGACACACTTTTAAAATGCAAACCCCATATAGAATACACAAACCTCTCAAAACCATATTTGTTCTCTTACCTGAATTAGTCCCAGGGTGCTTGGCATGCTCATGTCTTTCTTGATGCTTCATTGCAGTTGCCTTTAAAACACAAATACAAAGAATGCAGTAAAACTTAAATTCCATTAAAAACTATAACAAACTAATTCTAAAACTAAGGCAGATAGCCATAAAACTAGTTTAACCTTGCTAACATATGGTTTTATTTTCTCAATAGGCTACTGGCCAACATTAACTAACACCTGAACAAAATTTCACATTAGTTAACTTAATGTTAATGTAAGATAAGCGTTGCTCGTTAAAAATAATTTTAATTCCGTACGTTAATACAATATGCTGACAAAGTCGTTTGAAAGGACAGCACGGTTTACCTTGGTAAGGTTACCTCAATGTTAACGGGTAATTTGTTAACTGGTGTGCAAAAATCTGACAAATCACACACACAGACATACATACATATATTTTACCTTGCTTGCTGGTCTTATTCTCTCGTAAGGTGCATCGATACACAGCGCGGGTGTTCTCCGGAACTCTTCCACTATCACGGGTTCATCCCCGGGCAAAACCAGCGGTGCTGCCCCGTGGGTTCCGTGTCTTCCTGGGATGCGAGCGGCACGACGCGACAAAAGACAATATAGAACCCATTATAATCAGCGATACTATCTACAATGGATGCGGACAGTAAAGTGATGCCCCGGTATATTTCTGACGTAGGCCTACAGATGTACTCCAAGTGCTCGCACTGTTTCTGACACGAAGGGCAAACATATTTGCCAATCATTACAAGCGATGTAACACGTCCAGTATAGTCTGTCCCAAGCTGTTGCGGGGTTATAGACACGGTGCAGGACAAATCTTGTCAATTCAAATGTAAGAAGTGAGGAAAATAAAACAACCTCAATGGAATGGCACCACAGAGGCCGTTACGGCAAATACAGTAGTATACAGCAATTTAAAAAAATACAGTAAGTCACTGTATGTGGAGTTTGACGTCACAAAAAATTCCCGTGATACAAAGGGTATTACAGTTACTTACTGTAAATGGAATTAGCAGTATTAAACTGGGGGATATACAGTAAATAGCTGTAGAAATTACAGAAATGTCTAACAGTGTTCAATATATTTTTCTCTGTTTGTGTCTGTCTGTGTCTGTCTGTCTGTCTCGTTTTGTCTATCTACCCTTCAGTTTATTTTTCTCTGTTTGTCTCTCTGTCTGTCTTTCTGTCTCGTTTTCTTCATCTACCCTTCATTATATTTTTCTATTTGTGTCTGTCTGTCTGTCTGTCTGTGTCTCATTTTGTCTATCTACCCTTCAGTATATTTTTCTATCTGTGTATGCCAGTCTATCTATCAGTCTATCTTTCTGGCTGGCTGTCTTGCTCTCTAGCTGTCTGTCGTTCTGTTTGTCTATTGATCATACTATCTGTCTAACCTACTGTTTTTTATCTGATTGTAAATTGCAGAGATTTGTTATCGTGTGCAGTTTTGTGAAAACTTTTCATCAGTCTAGACAGTTCACTGCTGCAATGTAGGAGGAAACAGGTGTTGTGTATATCTCCTAATTTTGTGACAGGTACAGACTCATTAGAGACATAGAAGGAGAGACAGAGAGAGATACACATAATGAGTCATAGCTCAGTTAACACACACTCACACACGCCATACCTAACTACTGTGATGCATGCATTTGCACCAAACACATCTACTAACGATCCTCCAGTATTCCCCTTTAACAGGGACAGAGTGAGGGTGAGAGAGCGAGGTAGAGAGGGAGGAGGGGGGATGAATCCTCCCTGATAATAAATGGACAACATTTCTCCATCTGTTGGTCACTATGTTAATGGTTGTCTCTCTTCCCTCCCTTCCTGTTTCCTCCTTTTTGTCATGTACTTCATCATTAGCATTCTTTTCCTCCTCTTCTTCTTGGTGTGATACCAGACATCCCATAATAGCAGACAGCACATTTTCTCTACCTTGGGATTCCCAAAACTCTTTCAAATTTATTTCAGACTGACTGAATTAGTCGGTTTTGTCTTCAACAGTGTGTCTAAAGAAGTATTGCCCCAAGGCTCCACACTCCCAGGGCACAACATATGCGTCCCCGTTTGTAATATATCTGCTTATTGCAATGTTATGGAGGCTCCATATTTGAGTCCCAATCTTGCCTCTGGAAGAACACAAGGGTCACTAAACTGTTGCTGTTGTTTCAAATATGAATCAGAGGCTCTCCCTCCAAATCTCTCATCACAAATCACAATAAAATGCTTTGAAAGGCCCCATTCTTCAGTTCAGGGGACAATTAACATACAGTTCCTCCCGAAAAGTCTGTCTTTATTTACTCACCCTCATTATTTTTTTTTTCAAATTAATATTTTTAGAGCTCAATGTTCTTCAAGCTGTCGTCTTTTATGTTTTGCAGAAGAAAGTCATGCAGGTTTGGAACGACATGACGGTAAGGAAATGACAGAATTGTCATTTTTGGGTGATCTTTTTAAATAAGTTTTCCAACGGCCAAAACTAGTGAAAAAAAGTTACATGAAAGATGTATTTAACTGAAACAAGAGTCCTCTTATCATTTCCTGCCAGCCATTGCAATTTCATTAAATATCAATATGAGTAACATCGCTGCCGTAATATGTTATATCTGTATGTGGGATGTCTCCTCCCACACAGACACTCCAGTCAGGTCATTCTATAATGTGATGGGTGCTTCAAAAATACTTACAAATGCTTCAGAATTAATATCTTGCCGTATTATTGCAGTATATGCAGTCATATAATTATTTGTAAACATTACATGTCATTAAGGTCAAAGTAAAAAGGGGTAGATTTAATTTAACAGAACTGAATGGTCACTAAAAAACACCTCACAGAAATTTTGTTCATTTTAATTCTGGCATGACCATAAATGGTCATATCTGGGAAGTGGGTTGTTTACTTTGTAATCAGTTCATCCACTTTGACCCATTGAGGCAGTTCATGAATATGATTCATCAGAATCAGAAATTCTAGTATTGATTAGGCAATCGGCCAATCATAGGAGGCACAAAAGCTGTTTTTTTTTTCCTGTTACCCCACTCACATTTACGAATAAGGATTTTCAATGAGAAAACTGCTCTGTTTGAGCACGAGAGGCAGAGGAGATGCTGCCTATATTTGAAATTGAGAAATTAATAAAACTTTTCCTGATAATTAGTTTACTTTTTTATGTATTATGTATTATTTAATCATATTAGATTACTTTCTCTTCCCTTTTTTGAGCCGCTGTCTCTCTTGCCTCCTTGGAGAAAACACCTCTGGGAGAGAGAGAAGGGTTGTTTCTAAGCCAGTGAAATGCCACTTGCCTAGTACTGAAATCGCAGAGGATTTGGTCCAGGATATGTGCTCTGGAGAATCAAGCTGCCTTCCGCCTCTCTCTCTCTCTCTCTCTCTCTCTCTCCTCTCTGGCCACAGTGGTTTGGCAGACCTTTCATTTTGTATCCACCAATCACAAAGCTCACAGAAGAGCAGACAAGAGAGACACAGTGGAAACTGCTCTCTGCATATTTTAGCGTTCATAACACCAGTGCCCTTTCATCTTCAAAACACGTAACCATTTACATCCTGAACAAGAAAGACAACTTGCAGTCAAAGGCTTTCTGTACCTTCTCTAATACCTATTACGCAGATCTAACAACACTGGCAGCAAGAGAGAATGAATGGGAGATGGCCAGAGCTGAACGTGTGATGACATGCTCCATTTGGTCAACAGAGGGCGCTAAAGGCACGTTCAAGGCATCTCTACTGCCTCAAAACACTGACTCACCCATCTTCCTCCTCCTCAACTCCCATTAATCCCTCTTCCAATAAACCACCTCTCTTCTGACCTCAGAACAGTTGCCTTCTTTCTGTACACATGCAGTGTGGCCATGTGCAGCAAAACAGGCCTGATCCGAGGTCAGAGACCTTTCTACTGTAACATGTATCCTTAAAATGGGCACCTCAATGAAGCCTTTAAGAGACTCTGAACTTCAAATACACAAATATTTTCATGTTAGTGCTTCAGAGCATTAGGGCCAAGTGAATGTGACCTTTTTACATTTAGCTATGATGACTTTTTGGGCTCGAAAGTCAAACACACACACAAATGCACACAATTAATCATACTAGCAAAAAAAACATGCAGCCAGTTGGTTGATGCAATCATTCACTGGGTGGATTTATTGATAGAATCCAGCAGGAATGTTTTCAGTTTTCCAATGCCCTTCCAAGCGGAGAGCAAATTAGTTAGGAAAGATCAGCCAGCAACTGCCAAGAGAACACACATTCAATTTTTGTATGGTCTTTCATCTTTCATATTTGATTTTTGGATTGATTTTTGCAGCAGAGCTGAAAACTTGAGAAGGACTGCCACAGTCTTAAGTGTTATTCAGAGGTTAACTTCAATGGTTTCTGCAATAAGAGTCGCTACATGCTGGTCCATTACGTTTAGTGTTATAATAACTCATTCATTTAATACCACTGTTGGTGTGTAACTAACTAAAAGCAGCAAAGATACAAACACAACCCTCTACGCACACCTTGGCAATATAATCGCCATTGGCTAGTAAATTTTTTTGTTTACTCGCCAGA
>NW_015542382.1:611118-626668 GCF_001515605.1 Sinocyclocheilus anshuiensis
TCGTCCATAAAATGCGTTGCACAAATTCGAACATCTGGGTTGTGCTGTTCTGTTGTAAATAAATCTTAAGCAATGATTCCTAATTGCATCTACTTCCGGAAGGCCAAATAAAGTGTGTTTGCTTTCGCACTGAAACACACAGCGTCTCCCTGACATGCTGCATCAACACTACTGATGTTCCTGAAACCACGCCTTCTTTCTTTGCGTGCACATTTGGGCAACATTATGCTAATATTTCCACATAGTGAGGTAGATATGTGGGGGCGTGTTAGAACGATTTGCTGAAATCAAAACGGAGACGGTAATAGATTAGCGCCAGCCAACGAGAGCTGTTCGCGCATTAGCTCTGCCCACTGCCGAGAAACCGGCATATCTTCTGCTTGTTCTTAAAAGCTGAATAATTCTAAATGAACTCTGTTATTTTGACAGGAAAATACAACAAAGAATACGGTTTACATGTAGCGCGTCGTTTCAGCGTGGTATGCAAGACTCTCGCTCTCTCTCTTTGCATGTGTGAGAAACACAGCGCTATCAGTAAAACGACGGCGAGTCGTGCGCCTTCACACTAGTTTACGGTACGTCAAATACAGGTGCGCTGCGTGCTACATACTGCGCATCCATTGTGTACATGACATACATGATCCATTAAGCGCATCCAAATAGTACAGATCGCTTGACGGAGAGCGAAACTCTCAAGCGCTCAGTCAGCGTGTTTATCGAGTGAAAATCTGTGTTGAACGCCTCTCACACACACATACTGGCGTGTAAAATCTAAGAATTTATTAGCCAATGGCTAATGTTAGACATTATTTAGTCGCCCAGAGTAAGATTTAGTCGCAAAGTAGAGGGTTGAAACCTAACAACATTTTTCAGTAGCGTTACACAAGCTCACCTGTTTTACAGTAAAACGAGTCAGTTCTGTAATACTGTACTGCAAGTGTAGCTTTACAGCTGAGAGATCCGAGGCAATCAAATCTCTCACTGACCCTGTCCCAAATGGTGCCGAGAGCTCTCGCAGTCCTCCTCTGAGACCACGCTTTGACAATGTAATGCTGCAAAGACTGTCAGATTGTAGTTTGCTGTGGACTTAGAGTGGCACATAACAACCACAAAAGGGGTGCTCTTCAGTACCCTTCTGAAATCTAAAATCACAAATGCACCCAGTGACCTTATGAATTTGACAGGCACATGCATAAGGATGCCAAGACTGCAACTGCAAAACGAGTGTGCCATTTGTGATAGGGTCTCTTTGGGAGCTCCAGTTAATTTCAGTAAATCTATTTGTTAAATCGATTTGTTTACTAATTGATCACACTCTTCTGAGCATTTTATTTGTAGTAAAATACAGTATAATAGTTCCAGGTTGCCTTCAGAACTGCCTTAATTCTTCATGGTATAGATTCCACAAGGTTTTGGAAACATTACTCAGAGATTTTGGTCCATGTTGGCATGAAAGCATCACACACCTGCTGCAGATTTATCTGCTGCACATCCATGATGTGAATCTCCCATTCCACTGCATCCCAAAGGTGCTCTAATGGATTGAGATCTGGTGCCTGCGGAGGCTTTTTGAGTATAGTGAACTTCTTATAATGTTCAAGAAATGAGTTTGAGATGATTTGAGCTTTCTGATATTGCACAGATCTACATTATTGGAAGTAGCCATCTCAAGATACACTGTGGTCATGAAGGGATGGACATGGTCAGCAGCAATACTCAGGTAGGCTGTGGCATTTAAACAATGCTCAATTGATACTAAGGAGCAAAAGTATGCCAAAAATATCCCCCACTTCATCACCATTGATGCAAAGCATGATGACTCTATGCTTTCATGTTGTTTATGCCAAATTCTTACCCTACCATCTGAATGTTGCAGCAGAAATCGAGACTCATCATACCAGGTAACGTTTTTCCAATCTTCTATTGTCCAATTTTGGTGAGCCATGCAAATTGTAGCCTCAGTTTCCTGTTCTTAGCTCACAGGAGTGTCACCCGGTGTGATCTTGAGCTCAACATGTTTTACATGTCGTGTGTTCAGAGATGCTCTTCTGCATACCTTACTGTTACTATTGCCTTTCTATCATCTTGAACTAGTCATCTTGAACTAGACCACTGGCATCAACAAGGCATTTTCACCCACAGAACTGCCACTCACTGGATATTTTCTATTTTTCAAACTACTCTCTGTAAACCCTAGAGATGGTTGTGTGTGAAAATCCCAGCAGATCAGCGGTTTCTGAAATACTGAGTCCATCTGTCACCAACAACCATGCCACGTTCAAATATATATTACATATATACATATGTATTTCTGGTTCAGGCAGTGTGAGCTTTTGTTGGAAATAGCCTTCATGCAGATTTCAGTGTGTCAAATGTTATTGTTGCTGATCCCAATTCAATATTGATGGGACAGTTAACTATAGAGATATGATTCATGGGTGTTTAGTGTCACTAACTAATTTTATTTTAAGAACTAATATGAAAAACTTGTGTTTTATTAAGAAATATCTTCTCCATTGTTAATAATCAAGCTTTAATTACATTTACATTTAATCATTTAGCAGACACTTTTATCCAAAGCGACTTACAAATTAGGAAGCGATCAAAATCAACAAAAGAGCAATGATATGCAAGTGCTATAACAAGTCTCAGTTAGCTTAACGCAGTACATGTAGCAAGGTTTTTTACAAATTATATAATAAATAAAAATAAAACAAATAGAATAGAAAAAGAATAGAGCAAACTAGTGTTAGTGGCCTTTTTTGCTTTATTAATTAATTTTATTATACAATTAACAAAAGAACATATTGTAATAAAAAAGCAAGTCTTGTCAGCCTTACCATTTTATGAAAATACTATTGCAAAACAGTTATATTGTAGAGAGACAGAGCTCAGCCCCGTGGTGTCAATAATTGTGACTCAAGCGTCATTTAGAAAACTAATCCCACCGGAATAGAGCTTTAACTGAACCTGAATCAGCTGTTAAAGTTCACAAGTGTCCAGAAAGAAATACAGCAGGACATCAGCAATGTCACCTCACAGACTGACCCCAGGCCAAAAGAGATATAATTACAGACCGTTCGCAATGCTAGAGCGAGAGGGGAGAAAGAGAATGAAGGGGGAGAAGAAAAATGACAAACTGGCACACAGAGAAAGAGAGATTATAAGGGCCAGTAGCCACATCACCTCCACAGGCCCTTTGGTGACATTTTATATCACAGACCAACAGTGTTTCCTTCTCCCTCATCCCTCCATCTCTCCACTTTTCCCCCATCTCTCTATTTCAGTGAGAGTTTGTTTAAGCTGCCTCTCAGGTCACTTCAATTTTAGTTTTTTTCTTTTTTAGTCTCTTGTTCTGAGGAGACATTCGGATCGGTTAAATAGAGCAGGACTGCTGCCATTATGAAGCTCACATTGAACTTACCCTCAACAGTGGTGTCAAGTGCTTTGCGTTGAGATCCAGACTTATGTGTATGTTTCATGTGGTTTGAGGCAGAATGAGATGGAGAGGCTGTGATGTGGGACCTTGCTGAGTTGTATAGAATCGCCTTTTATCAACAGGAAGATTGGCAATAGTATTATTTCAGCATTATTTGTCAATGTTGATTTAGCTATTATCTTTTCATTTTCACTTTTCATAGTTTTTCACTGTTTTCATAGTTTTTATTGTTGTTTTTATATATTCAAATTTAGCTTTAATTGATTATTTTTTATTCCGTTTTAGTTATTTTAATACTATAATTTAAGTTTTTTCATTTAATTTTCAAAAACTTAGCTGAACATTCACGCTGCCCTTTTCCATACAGTTATTGTATATGGGGATGCTGTCAAGTCTCATAATGAAAAAAGAACCATAACAGTATCATTAAATTGGTCTTGTGCACTATATTCCAATTTTTCAGAAGCCATATAATAACTTTGTGTGAGGAACAGAATGTCATTCTTGACCACTGAAGGCATATTATGATTAAAAAATATATATATTTTATTTATTTCCATCACTTTCAAAGACTGAATAAACAAGCGATTTGTAGATATTTTTATCAAGGGAATGTTGATATCTAAAGTCACCTTCAATTTATTCCCTGTTTTGAAGCATGTTTTTTTTTTTTGAATCTCTCTCTAGATACACACTTTCTACATCTAAATAATGAGCAAGCTGTCAGAAACCATCACATGTCAGTAGCCAGAGTCTGGTGGTCACTTCACTGCATGCTTACACACACACTCAAAGACCTTCAGGGGCTCTAAAACCTGAAGCACAATTCAGAGGGGCATCAAAGGCACAAAGCTGTCATGACCATTTAGCTTCATCTCGCAACGGGCTAACATCCTATTTCCGTCTCTCACTCTTCATTTTTTCAAATTACATTCTGTGTGTGTGGTGTGGCTGCATGTATATGTGCTTGTTTCTTCAACATCAACCACTTGTATTTCTTAGGGGCTGAATTTTATTAAAACAGTTTCCTTTTTGTTATATGAAGGTCACATTAAAACTTTTGGAAACTTTTTATCAGTCCTTTATAATATATACCAGTCATATATATATATATATATATATATATATATATATAACCAAATGTAAAATTTGCACTTTGTCCCTATCAAATGTGCAAAATGTTTAAAAAAATTAATAATGTCTACCGGGTCCACATGCGATGCAAAATATCATTACAGTTGCAAAGTTTTAAGATTTAACAATTTAAAAAAAAAATAATAACCAGTTTCTGGCACTGTTGGATAATTTTTATTTATTTTTTATGTAGTTTTCTTTACTTTTCATGACTTACTTAAGTGAAAACGTGATACATACACTCTTAGAAAGATGAGTAGAAAAAAAATTACACACTTTGTGTAACACTCTAACTTACACATTTTGTCAATATTAAATAAAAATGTGTAGAAAAGAATAACGTCTTTTACACATATTTATGTGTAGTTTAAAAATCAACACAACTTGTGTTTACACACAGCACTTAACACAATATGTATAGACTGATGTGCTTAACACTTTATGTGTAGTTTTTAAAGATGTCCATTATTTAAATTAGCTAGTGTGAACCAATAGGGACTAACGTTAGGGTCTTTGAACAGAATCCAGTCAGCCCATAGTCATTTTAGTCTGTAATGACAGCGACGTGCAATTTTGCCTTCCTTCTGATCATAACGTTAGGAATGAGTGGATGAATTAGATTTTTTAAAGAAGTTCCAGACCACGTCAGTGGACCTGGGTCCTTTGTTCACTTTATTTTACCGCAGATTCCTTTACAAACAAGGCACAATTCGACGCAGGATTTTCAAAAAGATTAAAACTAAACAACCGATTATTGGGTCCGACAGTAATGTTTTTATTCAAAAATTTTAAAATCTTGATTTCATTATAAAAGTGGACCTAGGAATTTGCCCTTCTCTGCATCCAATTGCACACACACTGTAGTGAGTAGTTACCTGCTGGTACTGGGAATTAAACCTACGATTTTTGTGTTACAAGTCCAATTAACTCTCTAACCATTAGGCCACAACTGCCCACTGCCATTTTGTTGTGAATGACACTGCAGAGTGTGGCAAGCTGAGTACCGATAACATTGATGCAGCCAGATGGTTGAAGCAGACCGGAAGCTGAGGCATAACCTTCGGAAGAAGAACATTGCAAACAAGAGCAGTTGTGGTCTAATGGTTAGAGCGTCAGATTTGTAACCTGAAGGTCATGGGTTCGATTTCCAGCAGGAAATGTTGTGGGGTTAGTGAACTCTTCTGCACTCAATACCCACACTCTGCACAGTCATTCACAACAAAATGGCAATGGTTAAATAAGTAAAGAAATTAAATAAAAAATGCCCATTGCTCCACGTGTCTACAATTTTTGTGTTCACTACTCACTGCTGTGTGTGTGCACTTGAATTGCAAATGCTAAGCTGCATAATTGTATATAATTTTCATTTCTCAGGTTGTTGACCCATTAAATGGATAGTTCACCCAAAAATGAAAATGCTGTCATTAATTACTCACCCTCATGTCGTTCCAAACCTGTAAGACCTTCGTTCATCATCAGAACAACAAATTAAGATATTTTTGATGCATTCCAAGAGCTTTCTGACCCTCCATAGACAGCAAGGATCCTAACACGATCAAGGCTCAGAAACATAGCAAGGAGTTCGTTAAAATGATCCATGTAATTTTACGAAGCTAAGATAATACTTTTTGTGCACAAAGAAAACAAAAATAATGATTTATTCAACAATTTGTCTCCTCCGCTTCACCCTATAGTGCCATTTTAGAGAGTATCACATACGTAAACAACGTATGCTGTTCTGTGTCATACTCTCCAAAATGGCGCCAGGATGACGCGGAAGAGACAAATTGTTGAATAAAGTCATTATTTTTGTTTTCTTTGCGGACAAAAAGTATTCTCGTAGCATCGTATAATCACGGATGAACCACTGATGTCACATGGATTATTTTAACAATCTCTTTACTACATTTCTGAGCCTTGATCGTGTAAGGATCCTTGCTGTCTATGGAAGGGCCAGAGAGCTCTCAGAATGCATCAAAAATATCTTATTTTGTGTTCCGAAGATGAACGAAGGTATTACGGCTTTGGAACGACATGAGGGTGAGTAATGACAGAATTTTCATTTTTGGGTGAACTATCCCTTTAAATATACAGTTGTTGTTAGGGTGCATGTATGTATATTATTTTATTTTATAAAAGGGTTAGTTCCAGTCCTCATTTGTGATTGGTCAACTGCTATTTTATTCACACTAAAGCATGGCTATGACAGCTCCACCCTTTTATTACTTTTTTTATTTTTATTTTGGTCCTTCAATAGAGCGCAGCATGCAATGTGATGTGTGAAGTAAAATCAAGTTAAATGTCGCAGAATATTTTAATCGTCACAATCTAGCTGCTTTTTTTTCTATTCATTCAAAAAAGGCCAAATATGATTTAATTATGTGTATTTGGGATACATGAAATGCTAGCTATCAAATCAGCCTTAGCAACACAAAGCTGGTGGCAATTTTATTCCAAAATGGTAATTATTTTATATACCACAAAATGCTATTAGTAATAATACAGTGGAATAGAGAAATAAAGATGTCACTCTTTTAATTTTGAGGTTTACATATTTCACTCATGTTGACACATTTTTTCCTCTCCTGCAGTTTCATCTTTACTCATGTTGAATGTGATTCTTCCTGTTTCAGTCAGCCAGAAAGATCTGTGTAATACGTTACTTTCATTCAAGCTCAAATGTCAGGCTTCAGTCTCTGGCTGCTTGTTTCAATCAGACACAAATGTCAGGCAGCTTGTTCCTGTTTCCGCCTGTGCCTTTGGAAGCAAACAGCTGGCTCTGGATTAACCCAAACCCACAGATACTCTCCTTTACACATATGACACACATTTTTCATGTGAGGGAAAACCTCTCTCAAAGTCTCCCATCTTGGTAGAGCACCACTCAAAGCATGGGAGTTGTTTGTATCAGTAGTTTTTTCCTTCCTTTTCATCTTCCTTTTTAACTTTTGTCTAATGTCAACATGTCTTTACCTCTCTCTCTCTCTCTCTCTCTCTCTCTCTCTCTCTCTCTCTTCAGAGTTCTCCTTGATGTTCTGTAATTCTTTTGAAGGCATTACAAACAAAATAACAGCGAGCAGCTCCCTTTTTTCCTCTCTCTTTATCTTTCTCAGGGAGAATTTCCTAAGGTCTTGTTCAATTGACTTAAAATTGAGGCTTTTGTACATTTCCTCTTACTGACAGGCCACAGAGTATATCACATATGCATAGAAACCAATAACCAAAGCTTTTGTAAATACCATTAACCTTGCTGTAGTAAAGATATGGGACAAAAACAAAGCAGGATTTGATTTCCGGAATGTATTCTTTTCGTTTCCTTTTTTGTGCTGATGCTGTCATGTTTTGAACTGATCACTCATGAACAATCTTTGCGTCTTCCATTGCTGAGATTAATTCGGCATGACAGCGTGTGTGTCTTACTGTTATGATGACTTCAGCGTTCAGTTCAAAGGCATTTCTCCTAATCTTCCAAATACAGTAAGTGGGCATTTAACCAAAGCAAACATTTTTTTTTTAGGCTGGAAATATACTCTATGTAGGTACCTGAAATTCTTGGCTAATGCAAGTGTTTGAGATGCACAACATATCAGTACCATATCAGTGACTTGTCACATTTACTGCAATCTCAATATAAATTTAGATTAAAATACATTAAAGAGTAAAATATGAAAGACTAAGTGAGTCACACTTTAATGTATTTTAATTTTTATTAAAATATATTTATTATATGTACTGTACACTATGCCATTCAAAAGTAGTCTGATTTTGTTTTTAATTAAATAATAATTTTATTCAACAAAGTGATGTTAAATTGATCAAACATGACCGTAAATGCACACTGATGCATATATAATTTAAAAAAGATGTCTATTCCAAAACGTTTTATTCATCAAGGAATACTGAAAAAAAAGTATCGGTTTCCACTAAATATTGAGCAGAACAACTGTTTTTAACATTAATAATAAGAAATAAATTAGCATATAGTATGATTTCTGAATGATCTTGTGACTCTAAAGACTGAAGTAAATCATAGGAATAAATTACATTTAAATGTGCATAAAAATATGAAAGTTCTTTTAAATTGCAATCAAATGCAGCCTGCGGTTTATTTTGAAAACACCAAAAACATTTGAACAGTAGAATACGTGATATAATATACATATCATATATATTTATTTTCATACAAGTCGAAAGTCAGAGCCTGCAGAATTGAGTTGACAAGAGTTTATAGAAAATCATGAAGTGTATGATTCCATCCATTCGGGGGATATCAAACATGTTTAATATTTTGAGCCGATTGTAAAACACATATTGTTTTCATTTGTCATGCGTCTTTTAGGATCAATGTGTTTCTCTGTAAGTTTGTTGTGACCAGAACAACTTTAAAGTCTGTAGTGTACGATTCCCAGTTTTTCCTCTGTAACCGTTTACAAAGTTGGCAAGTGTATGATGCCTAGTGTTTTAAAATCTGTTCAGATTTTAAAAGTCATGTATTCCAGTCTTTACACGTGGTGCATTGGGATGCAGTCTGATCCATTTCAGAATGCAGTGATGCCTGAAATCCAGCTTACATAGCTAGAAGCACTTGCATTCATGTACTTGCATTGAGCATGTTTTGAAAGCACACCAAATGCCATATTTGTCATCAAAACACACCAGTTGTTAAATAGATCCAGCTTCAAATGTTATGCTAAATATAACTGAAATGGATTAAGCAAAATGAAGCTTGCTGTTTTCAATTGAATTCCTCTCTGAGTGTTGAAAATGAGGATATAGATTGTTGTTGTCTCTGAGGACTCTTCTCATGGCTGGAATATGAGATTGGGTAGAGTGGCCCATGCCCGCTTGTCCCTGCTCCACTCACCCAGTCATCTATTAGCTTTGATTACTCCTGCCTGGCTTGATACGCTCCTGCTCATTGGATAAGCCTGGCAGAACGCTGATGTTCTCCGTGGTGATTTGTTTGCATGGATTAAATGTCGTCTTTGGAAATATGTTATTACAGTCAGGCTCTGGAGACACAAACACACATGCTCACTTGAATTTTCTCTCGCTAACACACACTCACATGTGCAAACAGACTGGCTCGCACTTATCAAGCCAGAAAATGGCAAGAATACATGAAAACTTTCTGCACGCACACTCTTTCTCTGACATATGGTGTCATATTCAGTTGGTATTTGAGAGCAAATAATATGCTTGGCGAAAGTGTCCGAGAGGAAACTGAATATTGAGTTCATAGCACTGATTTATGCTGGTATTTCTGGCATATGCTTGTTGAAATTTAGCTGGTTTAGCAAGCATAATCTTTCTTGTGAAGGTGATTGATGAAGGAAGTCTTACTGGTTAAAATAAAAGTTGATGTTTATTTACAGTACAGTTCTCAATGAATGGTTGCTGGGACTGTTGAGGTCAACAGAGCACTGTACAATTGGTCCACATGATTTTGTTGATTTCAGTTTTCTCATTTTATTCTACATATGAATGTTACATATGAACAAAATGAGGTGTGATTATGACAGATATTTCCTTTCTTGTGAGTGAATTATTCCGTTTAACTAGATAAGAAGTGTTGGGACATCTGGGGCCTGTTTCGTAAAACAAGTTTACAAAATAAGCCAGGCTTATTTCAGTTAGTCTTGACTTATTTATAACCCAATCAACTGGCAATAAGTCAGACTAACTGAAATAAACATGGCTTATTTGGTAAACTTGTTTTATGAAACAGGACTCAGATTTACAAAATACTTTTAAGAATAAAACTAGCATTTTCTTAATTTGTTTTATTTTGTATATTTTATTATTTTTTTAAAACTTAGAAGAGTTTTGGATGTTTTGTGTTCTTGAAAACTTCCTTACTGTTCCTTTATTTCTCAGGAACACATCCCTTCCATCTACACTTGACCCTCTAACACTAGCACTATTCTGTTTCTATTTGATCTACTTTTTTCTTTTTGTTTATTTATAAAAAAAAAAAAACCTGACTCTCTAACACTTACACTCTCTATTCTATTTTTATTCTACTACTTGTTTTCTTTTTATTTAAAAAAATGGACCCTCTAACACTAGCCTTCTCTAATATTTTTCTATTCCATCTACTTGTTTTCTTTTTATTTATAAAAAAGCAAAAACAAACAAAAAACAAAAAACAAAAAGACCTTTGTGAAAAAAAAACTTTGCTGCGTGTACGGTGTTAGACTTACTGAGACTTGTCGCAGCATTTACATATTGCTCTTTTGTTGGTTTTGATTGCTTCTATTGTCCTCAATTGTAAGTTTCTTTGGATAGAACTTTATGAATCTGTCCCCAGGATGCCAACATCCCATGTCAGGGACGAGCATGCAAAACGTGACGTGCTTGGGTGAACAGCTAAACTAATCTGAAGAACGAACCAGAGCTTTTCCTGCAGCCATGTTGAAACTCTTTCCTTCTCTTCTGCTGTTAACCAGTCTCATGAATACTCTTATCCACGCATAAACTCACTTTACTCCTCTGTTTCCAACGACCATGATAGCCAGTGGCAGTTGAATCTCTGTATAATCATGTGAAGGTTTGGTACACACGAGCTCATTGACATACTTTCCAGTTTCTCCCAAGAGCTCTGCACCACCTCAGATGATTTCATACCCAGAATCCTCCTCTTTATCTGTGATTACCCAGCAGTTGCTGATTATATTGGGATTTCATTGATTACCTCCTGCCTCCGCTGTCATTAGCTGCTGTTCATTTCTCTATTTGTTATTTTTTTTCCTGGCATTACCTTGACTTTGACCTTCATGTATGTGTGTGTGTGTGTGTTCAATCAACATGCATCTCAGTGAAGACAGTCTGTTTTATTCTCTTTTCTCTGTAACTGGGAGAATCCTCTCACTCTTGCATTATCTCTCTCTCTCTCTCTTTTCTATTGTTATTGAGTGAATTTCCCAAAAATCTTTCTGAAAGAAAGTGATAATATGTCTAAAACTCTCCCTCATGGCCTGCTTGCATGCCCAAAATAGCTTTGTAATACTCTTATTAACTCTCATTGTGTTCACAAAGAAACACACACACACACACACACACACACACACAGAGTCACAATAGGACAGGATCTCAGCAGTGTGTTGTTTAGGCAGTTGTTCAGTGTTTGTGATTGTGCTCTGCCCCCAGGCTGTAAGCATCTCTTGACACTGGCCACTTGAACAATTGTATTATATATGGCTATTAAAGTGAAAGTTCCCTGAAAATATACATTTGTCCTCATTTGCTCACCCTCATGTTGTTCCAAACCTATATGGCCATTGAGTTGAGTTAGCCATTGACTTTTACTGTATGCAAATTTCAACTGATTATGAATCTGACAAAAGATGAGAAAAGAGAAGGCTAGATCAGTGAAGAGAAGAAGACGAGGGGAGAAGAGATGAGATGAGGAGAGATGAAATAAGACTAGAGGAGATAAGATGAGATAAAGAAAGGTAAGAGGATATGAGGAGAGGAGATGAGACATGCTGCCTTCATGTGCATCTTCATTGTTCATGTTGGAAACATGTATATTATGTTATGTTATACAATATGTAGATAGATAGTTTCTGTAATGATTCAAATTGACATGCCCCTTCCAACAGCGCAACTCATGTATTGTCTACAATTCTGAGTTTCCCACTTGTAAATGTGATTTTGTCATTCATGGGCTTGGAACTCATAATTAAAATATTTTGAACTCAACTTGGAGGGCACAAAAGAATGGAAAAGAGGAGTGGAGAGGCGCCAAGATAATATTAGACATGAGGAGATAAGGCCAGAAGAGATGAAAAGGAGAGAGGAGACTAGACTAGACAAAAAAGAAAGGGAGCAGAGTAGATGAGATGCAACTAGAGGAGAGGAGACGATGCTCGAGGAGGGAGCATGAGCAACCCAGGTACGTTGGAAGTACATGACTTACTACATAACTGCAAAATCGTACCTATACATGCAATGTGGCTGCAGTTTTCAGCTGAAATGACCACTAGAGGCAGTAAAACACCAACAACTTTTGCATCTTATTACAGGGACATATTATCAATTAGTAAAGATGTTGCATAGTTCCTTGCACAATACTATGTTATGACCTCAAAACACTTTAACCACAGTGCATGACTTTGCATCATATAACCAGCTCCATATGTATGGTTTTTATGACGTGGCAAACTTGCTCAGAAGCTTACCTGGTAGAGCTTGTGGCACAGAGCACTTGGGGATGAGTCTTGTAAAACAACAATCCAAAAAAGAGCTCAGAGCCTTTTAAAGGAAGCTGAGGTTTCCTCTGCCAATCTTTTGGCCTTGAAGACTTGGAATATTTTTAATTTTTGAATAAATTGTGACTGTTTGGATCTGCCAGTTACATCCTGTGTTTTATATTGTTTTAAATTGACAAATGGTTAGATGTAATGTAATACAATTACTGTGGCTCTTTAAATTGAAAATCATACCCCAACATATGTCATTATTACAAAATTATACCCGAATATAAAATTGAATGACAATAAAATTCATATGCCCTTCATGTCTCTATTGATGGCAAACCAAAGAAAGCAATGGAATTGACCCTTCTCAGGGAGTTTGACTCTCAGGGCAACCCTTCTCAGGGAGTTTGACTCTCAGGCGGTCTGACCAATTATAACGCCGAATCTGCCATTTTTGTCCAACAGAAAAACCAGACAGGAGAGTAGATTAACGTTAGTGGACTTGAACTTGCAACATGGTGTGTATTGATGTCTTTGAGCAGTTGAAACAAAATACCTTCTGATGTTCATCCATGTTTGCTTCATGCTATAACAAGTAAAGAGCAAGAGATGATCGGTTCACATACCGCTTGAACTGAGGAGCTACAATCATCTGTCACAACATATTAAAGAGCCAAAGAATGGTATTTATTTTTTGAATAAAAATAAATGACAAAATTTGAAAGCGGAGACTTTGTTTCATACCTAAAGTAACCTGTTCTGTCTTGTCTGTTGGCGCGTTGTCAGTTTACTCTTTATGATGTTTTATTAACAAGGTTCGGGAGGAGCGCGTTAGATACTTAGCCTAATTAACACAGGTGAAGCACACTCAAGTTAATCAACACCATGATATAAATACAGCTGACTTACCTCTATCCATTGACGGTTTATCAGCATTCGGTTTGCACCTTTTGCCATTATATCGCAGACTCAGCTTCTCCCATCTAAACGACGAGACCTATACTGGGGATTGTTCAATTCTCCGGGCAAACTGCCGGCCCCAGGATTGCTCGTTCTCCGCCAGACACCGCCGCCGAGCTCCAGGCTTCATCGCGGCCGCTGCTCCCTGCTCGACCAGCCACACGCCGAGGCTTAACCTCGCCTCTATCGGCGTCACTTCCATTTTTCCCCTGACATCTCCTTATCTTTCAGCTGAGCCTACAATTCCTCCAATCGGAAAGTGGACCGCATTTAAGCTTGAGGCAAACACTGATTCATTCCGACGCACCGTCCTCGCGAAAGCTAAACAAAGCGGATCTGTACTATCCAAGTTATTCATCTCCCAGCAATCAGACAACCTCACTCCCAAATCTACTCCAGCAGAGCAGCCAATATTTCAAGCAAAGTTCGCAAGGCCCCGAACTCGCCTCGCTCGACACCACCATCGCCCCGCACAAGACCCAGCTCTCCTTAAGCGCTGGGTCGCAGCGGCAGGCCTCCTACGAGCCTGGGCCGCGCCCCAGATCTCACCGCAGCAAAGCCTCACTTCGGCAGGTCTTAAACGAGCCTGGGCCGCGCCCCAGTTCTCACCGCAGCAAAACCTAATTTGCTTCCCGCTTCGGCTCAACCTTTCACTGCGGCTCTTCCGGCCGCAGCATCGTATGCAGCCGGGCCTCCAGCAGACACTAGCGTGAGGCCGCTTCCTCTAGCGACGCAAGCCGTGTTGCAAATTAATTTTTAGGTAAAGTCAGCCCATTGGAGTGGCTACTAGGAAAATTCTGGGGTAAGAAACGCTTTCCAATCGATCTGTCAGCTATATAATATAATAAAATCACGGGTCTCAGCACTTGGCTGGGAAGTTGACTCAGCTTTCAAAGCTATGCCTATCCATCCAGATTCATGGCACTTATTTGGGGTACGTTGGCACAGGAAATTCTATTTTGTTGTGCGCTTAACTTTCAGATGAAAAGCAGCACCAAGATTTTCTGATGTGTTATAAGAAGCAGCTTATTGGATTCATCAAACAATTACGCAAAGTAATCTTCATAGGGAATCTTCAATCCCTTTTAGACAACTCAAATTTTTCTGAGCATTGGATTCCCGTCGAGCAAATTTCCGTCAGACTACCGGCGAAGCTTACCCGTCTGATGCCGTGAGTATTGAACTCCCGTCTCCCGTCACATGAGCCTTCCCAGTTGAGTAAATATGTGCTCTTTCAACTACCGGTGATGCTTACCCGTCTGATGCCGTGAGTATTGAACTCCCGTCAGATGCTGCATGAGCCTTCCCAGTTGAGTAAATATGTGTTCTTTCAACCACCGATGATGCTTACCCGTCCGTGTCGTGAGTATTGAACTCCCGTCGAACGCCGCAAGAGCCTTCCGGTCAAGCAAATCTTGGCCTTTCCGTCCGACTACCCCGACTACCGGCCCGTCCGAGGTCGCGAGTATTGAACTCCCGTTAGATGCTGCGAGAGCCTTCCCCCTTATCCCCCTTAAGGTTCTTTCAACTACTGGTTCAACTTTCTACTCATGACATTCATAGTGTCCGGATGGTGTAACAAAGACGGTCTTCCACTCATCCCCCCCGGCGTATACGAATGAGGTTGTATGCGCTCCGCAGGTCCAGCTTGGAGAAGATACGAGCTCCCCGTAGCTGTTCCAGAGCCGCCGGGACCAGAGGAAGTGGATAACTATACTTCACAGTTGAAGAGTTGAGATGACGGTAGTCGATGCACGGCTGCAAGCCTCTGTCCTTCTTTTCCATGAAAAAGAAGCTTGATGCGGCAGGGGAAGGT
>NW_015542382.1:627781-628615 GCF_001515605.1 Sinocyclocheilus anshuiensis
GCAGAACTCCTCCCCGAACTTCCCGCTGCCCTGTATCTTGGTCTCTCATTGGCTGTAGGTCATCGCCGATGTGTTTCAGTCAGAACTCATTTCACACAGCGTGATTGGAAATTGCCGACAGCTTCAGATATTTAGCATGCCAAATATTTCACGGGCGTCAGCGATTCCGTCAGATCGCGTCTTTGATAATTCACATGGTGTGATTGCCACTCGTGTGAACGAGCACCGATTTGCCTCCGATTTCGGGCATTTGTCTGCGATTTTCGCGAAACCTGTCGGCGAGTGAAAAATCGGGATAAAATCGTGCATTGAACCGGCATTACCCGTCCGATGCCGTGAGTCTTGATCTCCCGTCGGATGCCGGCGAGATCCTCCCGGCCACACAACTTTACCTTTCTGTCATACGTTCGGAGAGGCTTACCCGTTCGATGCCGTGAGTATTGAGCTCCCGTCGGACGTCGGCGAGAGCCTCCCGGCTAGACAACCTTACCTTTTCCATTCTATGGTCAGCGAGGCTTACCCGTTCGATGCCGTGAGTATTGAGCTCCCGTCGGACGTCGGCGAGAGCCTCCTGGCCAGACAACTTTACATTTTCCATCCCACGGTCGGCGAGGCTTACCCGTTCGATGTTGTGTGCTCCCATCGGACGTCGGCTAGAGTCTCCCGGCCACATAACTTTACTTTCCATTCGACGGTTGGCAAGGCTTAGCCGTCCGACGCCATGAGTCTCGACCTCCTGCCGAATGCTGTCAGAAGCCTCTCAGCTAAACCTTAAGTCTTTTCCCCCCACCTGGCGAGGCTTACCCATTCGATGTTCTGAGTCTGATACGCAAT
>NW_015542382.1:629107-632690 GCF_001515605.1 Sinocyclocheilus anshuiensis
CGTTCGATGCCGTGAGTATTGAGCTCCCGTCGGACGTCGGCGAGAGCCTCCCGGCTAGACAACCTTTTAACGTTAGACATTCTCACAAAATTTATCCACACCCTCTGCACAGGTTACCAGCCTCTCAGTACAGCCCGCACACTCGACGCTCATGTTTTCGGTTTTCTTAGATGCTTGGAACTCACATCTAAGAAAAGATGTCGGCGAGAGCCTCCTGGCCAGACAACTTTACATTTTCCATTCTACGGTCGGCGAGGCTTACCCGTCCGATGCCATGAGTCTCGACCTCCCGCCGAACGCTGTCAGAACCCTCTCAGCTAACCTCAAGTCTTTTCCCCCCGCCTGGCGAGGCTTACCCGTTCGATGTTCTGAGTCTGATACCCCATCGGATGCTGCGAGAGCCCTCCCAGTCGGGTTTTCCTTTTCTCTCTCCCCGCCCGGCGAGGCTGTGAGTCTTGATCGCCTGTCAGGTGTCGCAAGAGTCCTCCTTGCCGGATGGCACCAAAGCCTTTTTATCTGCCAAACCGAGAGGACCCACACATCCGTCGTCCTGAGTCTTGATCTCCAGTCGGAGGCTTCATGGGCCCTCTCGGTCAGCCATTTGCCATCTGCCCACTGATCAGCAAGGGTTTGTCAGCCAGTAGGGCCCGAACGCCGACACCGTGAGCTGTTCCAGTCGAGGCAACTCAGGCCCTCCTGGTCGGGCTATACAATCATGCTGCTCCTCCCCCATCGACGTAGGCTCTTCCGGCTTGCCAACCAGGCGACTTGTCAAAACATCAGCCCCCGCCAGTTCTCAGTACTCATTTTGGGGGAGGTTCTTCAGTCTGGCGGCTGTCCTTTGCTCAATTGCTTTTTGGGGGGTACTCTAGGTTCGGGCCATTACCGAGCTCGGAGCCCTTCCCCGGACAGCAAGCCAAATATGCATTACCATACTTCAGCTAATTATATGTAAGCGTGAACTCGTGAAGATCCGCGATATATTTTTCATTGCATGAAAACATGATGGCATGATGGTGTGCGAGTGCCATGGCTTATCAGACATTGCGACAGTAATGAGGGGGCGGGTCTTTGCGAAGAGTCAATTCCTAGTTTGTCTACATAGCGATGCTTAAGAGTACCTTTAGTGTCTTAATAGTAATGTTAAAAGTGCTTGACTGCTCTTCAGTTTTTGACACCTAGGGAGTGAGAATGGGTTGAAGGAAACCATGTTAAAGTCTTCAATAGAAAGGATTAAACCAGAACTAACCTTTAGATCTAAACCTCTCAGGAAGACCAGCTGCCCAGACCAGCATTGACTTGATATACTCATTCACACAGACATAGAGTCGCTCAGGGGATCACTTTAGGGCATGAAGCTTGACGGCCATCTTAACTTCCCCATTCCACGGCATATCAAACGGAACTCTGGAAGTGTGTGAGAGTCGTCTGAAGAATGGTCCATTATCACCGCGTCCCACCACAGCACATCAAAGAGCTCATTCCCCAGTCCTGACCACAGCTACGACTGCCTCTAAAGAACACTCATCAATGCTGTCACCCCTCTCATGCGGAACTGGCACAGAGAAATGCTGTTTAGCTTCAGTCCCAGAGCATGCTTTCCCTTTACATCCAGAGGAGAAGAGGAGGTGAACTATAGAGGAGCGAGAGGATGAACTCTGCCATCTGGAGCTGGTTTAGAAAGTGCTGCATATTACCAACGGTTACATCATTATACACGGCAGACACACACACATCGCCCCGAAATGAGTGTGTTTGCTGAATAAAATTCGCCTTCAATTAGAGGAACCGGGGTAAGTCTCTCAACTGTACAAATACACAACCAGAAAAAAGGCCTGAGAGAGCGAAGAGAGCGAGAAAAGGAAAAGCAGGAAAACACTTATAATTGCTCACGAGCTCATGTTCTGAAGGGTGGGTTTGTGTGTACTTGAAATTATCGGGATTCCTTGTTTTGGTTCGAAATGAAACTCAAGCCGTCTGCGGAAGCATGTTTTCCCGATAAAACTACTCTGCCGTTTCTAACATCTCCATATTTATGCTCGCCGCCATCTTTAAAAGAATGCAGATGACAGGGAACTATCTGTGTTTGCTCGCATATTAAAGAGCTGTTGACCTGATGTGTGTTGCTCTAGATTCAGATGCGGTCAGGGCTTGGAAAACAGGAGTGTGTTTTAGTATTCCGGAGAACTCTTCCACCCCTGCCGCTCTCTCTCCCTCTCTCTCGCACCATCTCTGTAGGGAGCCTAAGCAGTTAGCGGTTAAACAGGCACAAAAACACCCAGCTGGTAGAATGTTCAGACAGCGAGGAGAGAGACTGAGAGGGATGTGCGTGGCAGGTGAGGATCAGATTGTAATTGGATGGAGATAGAGATGGAGTGATGGAAAAAATAGCTACAAAGCAATAGTATACAGTTGTCAGTCCCGGTAAATACAGATATGTTCACACGTAGTATGGTTTTAAAGTTTCGTGTGACAACCGAATCCTGCAACCTGGGGAACTGACTTCTTTTTTTTTTTTTCACCTGGAGTTTCGGTAGCTCATTTATATGAGCAGTGTGTCATCAGACGGTTTTATTCATTTATTTACTTACTATTACTAAGTGTTGTCAAGGCCAGTATTGCCAATATTGACACTAACAAATACCTTAAGGAGTTTAAAATAGTTCAATAGGGCCTGGATTGCAAATTAATGCTATTTTTGTTTAGACATTTTTAGCAAAAATTACAGAATGAAGTTATGCATTTTATTATATTAATTCACTATACTGTCACACAGAGCCGATCCTCCCTATACGCAAAATACGCAAGCTGCGTAGGACCCCGAAACACCAGGGGGGGCCCTTGCTCTCAAAGATGATTTAATTTTAGTTTCGTTTTTGAATTTGGCCAGCAGTCATGAAAACATGAATGATCATTTATTTTAATGTGGTGTACTGTCGCCCTTTCTACGTAAAAATCATGTGAATGTCGTACGGTCTTGCTCCAGACTAAAAAAACGAGTTGAAAGCGTACCGAGCCGCAGAATAGACACTGTTTCTCAAGCACTTTCCGCGAGCGCAATTCGAGACGGAGTGAAACACGGACAAATGCGTTTCATTCATTCGTTCATAACCACTCATACCCCACTTCAATAAGAGTCTCATCTCCCATCCCCTTTAAGAGCCAGTTGCGCTCGTGCCATGGCATATTTGCTATTTAAACGGCAGAATTTGCAAGCGCAAAGACAGAACGCATCTCCAGAGATGAAACGGAGCTGCTCCTGCTTGAGCAAATAGGTTGCCTAATTCTGATACATGCAATAACTATCCATTATGACATGTAGGCATTTTTACATTTATGTAGCCTACGCAATAATAATCTTTTACATTGCAATACTTTAATTTTTAATATTTGGCATGTTTGTGTGCTGCTGTGCGTCCCTGTGTGTGTAATATGCAGAGTGCACGCGCGCTGTGGACCAGCCTATACTAACACGCGCTTTAAATAACAAAAAATAAATAAAAATTACAGTCTATTTTAGTTGCCTCAAAATAGCAACGCGCCAGCAATGCGCCTGAACACACCTCGTTTTCAGACCAGCACG
>NW_015542382.1:632722-633333 GCF_001515605.1 Sinocyclocheilus anshuiensis
TAACTACGAATCTCATGAAATGTATTTAATTGCCTCCTGGTTTGAACAAAAACATCTAGAGCAGAAAATTATCCTTGCTTATTTTGAATTTCAACCATTCCAACGACAGTATCTGCTTAAATAGGGAGGGCATTCCTTGTGAATCCTTTAACGTACACTTTCAGGAGCCAGGGAGGGTGATGTTGAACATCTAGCTGTGCTATGTTTTATTTTGGTTCCCAAATTTTTTTGTCAGCCAGTCCCCTTAGACAGTACAGGTCCTCCCTCTATGCAAAGTATGCAACTTGCATATGCCCCCCGAAACACCAGGGGGCCCCCTTGCTCTCAAAGATGATTTAATTTTAGTTTCGTTTTTGAATTTGGCCAGCAGTCATGAAAACATGAATGATCATTTCTTTTAATGCGGTGCGCTGTCGCCCTTTCTACATAAAAATCAGCTAAATCATGTAATGTGAATGTCGTACAGTCTTGCTCCAGACTAAAAAAAACAAGTTGAAAGCGTACCGACCTGCGGAATAGACACTGTTTCTCAAGTGCTTTCCGAGAGCGCGATTCGAGACGGAGTGAAACACGGACAAATGCGTTTCATTCATTCGTTCATAACCACTCAT
>NW_015542382.1:633987-635006 GCF_001515605.1 Sinocyclocheilus anshuiensis
TGCTTTCCGAGAGCGCGATTCGAGACGGAGTGAAACACGGACAAATGCGTTTCATTCATTCGTTCATAACCACTCATACCCCACTTCAATAAGAGTCTCATCTCCCATCCCCTTTAAGAGCCAGTTGCGCTCGTGCCATGGCATATTTGCTATTTAAACGGCAGAATTTGCAAGCGCAAAGACAGAACGCATCTCCAGAGATGAAACGGAGCTGCTCCTGCTTGAGCAAATAGGTTGCCTAATTCTGATACATGCAATAACTATCCATTATGACATGTAGGCATTTTTACATTTATGTAGCCTACGCAATAATAATCTTTTACATTGCAATACTTTAATTTTTAATATTTGGCATGTTTGTGTGCTGCTGTGCGTCCCTGTGTGTGTAATATGCAGAGTGCACGCGCGCTGTGGACCAGCCTATACTAACACGCGCTTTAAATAACAAAAAATAAATAAAAATTACAGTCTATTTTAGTTGCCTCAAAATAGCAACGCGCCAGCAATGCGCCTGAACACACCTCGTTTTCAGACCAGCACGCCCATAAGTGCACAGATGGGCGCAAATGCATTTGCTATTTAAAGGGGTCATATGATGCGATTTCAATTTTTCCTTTCTCTTTGAAGTGTTACAAGCTCTTGGTATTTTCAGTTCCTCAAAATAGCAACACGCCAACAATGCGCCTGAACACACCTCGTTTTCAGACCAGCACGCCCATGAGTGCACACATTTAAACAATGTGGCACAGGACGTGAAAATGACAACTGCGTCGGGCTGAAACTAGCAAAAAACACAGCATTGCGCCGGATGTATGATAGGGCCCACTGTTTCTCAAGCGCTTTCCACGAGCGCGATTCGAGACGGAGTGAAACATGGACAAATGCATTTCATTCATTCGTTCATAACCACTCAAACCCAACATTTAAACATTGCATGCCATTTTAAAGATTGTAAGTCTATCCTTGCACAACTTTGTTTTGATCATGCGTTAAATGGTATCTACCCTGACTAAAGTCTC
>NW_015542382.1:635183-637605 GCF_001515605.1 Sinocyclocheilus anshuiensis
CCCCCCGCAGTTTTTTTTTTTTTTTTTTTGTGGAAAGGATTATACTTTTTTTCAGGATTCTCTAATCAATAGAAAGTTTTAAATAACAGCTTATTTTTAGAAATAAAAACATTCATAGCATGTGTTTTAAATGCCACTTTTGCTAAATTTGTTACATCCTTGCTGAATAAACATATGAATTTTTTTTTTTTTGATAATCTTACTAACTTCAAATGATTGAACAGTAAGTATACGTGATTACTGTTTTTTTTTTTAGTTAAATTAAATAAACTTATAACAGATGGCACATAAATCAATTATTGTAATTTTAGAGAATATAGATACTGAATATATAATGACTATACAATAAGATGCATTTTTATGCAAATTTTGGGATATTGCATGAAAAAGTAATGCTTTATAGAAACATCTGTGTTTTTGGTATTTATTTTTTTATAACTTTCACTTTGGTTACAGGTGTTATTCACGACTATCGCATTAATCGAGTATGGGCTCAACATCGGTTGCTTGTACAGTCTGTCACAGGAAAATTAGAGTGTCACACCTGTTAGGTTGTCAATCCCAAACTGACTGCATGAATGTAGCCAAGGTGGCAGAGATGAAATTAAAAGGATGAATGGAGAAAGAAAGATATGAAAAATGGAAAAAGAGGGAAAGAATGGAGTATTAGCTGATGATCAAAGGGTGTTAGGGGGAAAACGCACTGGAGGCAGAAACACAGGGAAGAAAGAAGGTATTAAGTGGGACTAAGAAACTATGAGTGAGAGATGGAGGGAGGAAGAGAAGGAATGAGGGAACAGGGATGAGGAGGTTGTTTGAATGGGAAAGGTGGCAGAAAGCTGATTTGAGGGCATAAGGATGGGCTTAGCGCAGCTGAGCTGTTCGAGCTGCATATCTGAGGCAGAATAAAGGATTCTGGGAGTTTCACTTTAATTCCATTAACACAAAGCCATCAGAGCCAAGATGGAGTCCACCTGGGGAGAACTAAACCTCCTCTGACTAAATCTCTCGCTGTTTTACTGTGTTGCAACCACGCGACAGACTAATTCAGCATGTGACTTTGGCCTTTCAGGAATTTACAGGAATATCCCGAGTTAAGTACAGCTTAAGGTCTATGGGCTGCATTTGTGGTGTGTTGTTCAGCTGGTAATACCAAACAACAAGCCTCTAAATTTATTTATGTGGACGCTGTGCTTTTTCAAATTACTATTAAATGTGTGACAATGAAAATTAAGTGTGTGTATTTAGGAGACATAAAATATGAATTAAAACTGGCAATCATTTTATTCCAGAAATGTCATTTCCACCACAGAATGTTATCAAACACAATACATACTGTATTTTAAGACCGATATGTCACACTGATGCACTTACTTTGGAAGTCTATGAGACAAGTCATTGGGTTTGAAATGTGTAGTTTTGTTTAGCACTTACTTGAATATATCAGTAAATATGTTTGTTATTAATGTTCTAAATTCATTCTTTTGTAGTGGAGCAAGAGTACTTTTTAGGTGGATGAGCATCTGGTTATATTTAAGTCCGGTTGGTGGAGTATGTAGGTAGTCAGTGTTCCAGTTTGAGTGTTCGCTTTCAGTCGGTCACTACGAGTCACGTCGTGACCGACAAATTGGGATCTCGCTTCGAGAGACCAATCTACTTCAAGTCTAACTAAATGAGCCAATGCACATTGGCATGCAATTATTTCATCCAGCTGCCGCTGATCACAGCGTGAGTATAAAAAGGCAGCCGGTGCAATGCTTACCAGCTTTTTGCTTCGGAGCAGAATGACAACATCGTTCTGCTCCATCCAAGTGTCTTCAGTGAGCTACGAGTTCAACACAGTCTTGGAAGCTTCTGGTGTTGGCGGACGGCGCTTCAGCGCTGGTCGTTCCTGTGTCGAGTGGGTTGCGCACTTCAGCCTGCACTACCCCCTGTTGTGCTGCAAGCGGCCATTTCCCATGTGCGCCTCAGCACTAAAAGAAAAAAATTGCTGAAAGAGCAATTTCTCTAAAAGAGCTCCACGGGTGCGTCTTTGTAAAGACGACGGATCATCTTTTTAAAGATGGCGTTTCACCCGTGCGTTTCTGGATGCGGTTGTTACCTGGCGCCAGGTGATGGTCACGATCGCTGCCTCACGTATCTGGGCATGAAGCACGCTGAGGTGGCGTTCGTGGATGAGTCATGTTCCCATTGCAGGAAGATGACCATCGCTGAGCTGCGGGCCAGTCTCCATTTTCACCAGGGGGGTGGGGCTCCGTTGCCTCTGACGCGATCCAGTGTTCGTCTTGGCGGCAGCCAGGCGTGGACTACTTCGGGCAGTAGCACGGGCAGTCTGAGGGTTACAGTGGCGGCAAACCCCTCAGGGAACCAACCCTCGGGGGACCATCACTCCTCTAGCGCTTCGCAACCAATGGTATCCTTC